>NW_017090676.1:0-417 GCF_001483705.2 Eufriesea mexicana
TTCCAGATTTGCTACAGAATATAAGTCATCATTGAGCATGTGAATGCAACGGCAACTGTGCTCTGTTTGTAGATATAACGTGCACGTTACAGTCAATTTTAACTATTTCTAGACATAACCGTACTATACATTGAATATCCCAGAATTGCTTTGGAATATACAATGTCAATGATCAAAGCAATCCAACGGCTACCGTGCTGCGATTCCCGCTGTATGCAGTACAGCGTTGTCAATTGTTAATATCTCGCGCTATAATGGAACTGTCCTTTGTCTCTCCAGAACTACTGCAGAATATATGTCATGACTGGACGTTTTGATCCAACGACTACAGTGCTCTGTTGGTGGATGCACAAAGTACGACACTATCCGTTGTAAATATCTCTAGCCATGACTGCGCCATACTTTAATAATTGTAGA
>NW_017090677.1:0-417 GCF_001483705.2 Eufriesea mexicana
GTGGGGACCACGTGGAGCCCTCAGGCCTATTGTCAGCCATGTCGCCTAATTTCGTTAAATTAGGGTTTCACGGATTTTCGTATTCCGCGACACGAGAAGTCATAATAAAACGATGAACTCTTTAATTTCAAACATGCAGAAGGCATGAATAGGAAAATTCTTACACCGATTGTATTCGCCCTAAAGACCTGGTTGTTGGAAGATCATAACGGTGTCTTTCTTGTTCCACGATGAAACACTTTCATATAAGTGAAGTGCGATAGTTGTCACTTTTTATAAGCTTCCTGAAACTTTCAATTGGTAAAAACTTAGCATTCCCTACATGAGCTAAAAAATACTAATAATATGTATAAATACTTGAAATATAGATGGTCACATGCATGGAAATATGTTACAAATTTGTAGTCTGACGTTCTA
>NW_017090678.1:0-417 GCF_001483705.2 Eufriesea mexicana
ATGGGTGTATGTATGGGTGTATGTATTGATGTATGTACGGTTGTATGG
Source organism: Eufriesea mexicana (assembly GCF_001483705.2). Lineage (NCBI taxonomy): Eukaryota > Metazoa > Arthropoda > Insecta > Hymenoptera > Apidae > Eufriesea > Eufriesea mexicana. The sequence goes on from NW_017090678.1 coordinate 49, forward strand.
ATTGGTGGGTTGATGTATGGGTGGATGGATGTAAGGTTAGATGGATTTATGGATGGGTGGATGGATGGATGTTTGGATATATGGATGCATGTATGAATGGTTGTTTGTATTGTTGTATGGATGGGTGTATGTATGGATGGATAGATGGAAGTATGAATGGATGTATTAATGGGAGTATGGGTGGGTGTATGGATGTATGTATGGACGTACGTAGGGATGTATGTATGGATGCATGTGTGGATGTAAGTATGGATGTACGTATGGATGGATGTATGGATGGATGTATGGGTGGGTGGATGGGTGTATCGATGGATGGCTTTATGGATGTATGAATGGTTGTACGACTGTATTGGTGGATGGATGTATGGA
>NW_017090679.1:0-417 GCF_001483705.2 Eufriesea mexicana
TATTATACTTATTATAGAAAACTACTTATTATAGACCTTCCCTGGAAATTACTTCGTCCGTGGACAGATCAATCCAAAGGCTGCGCTACTGTGATGATGGCTGTACGCAGCACTGTTATGTCAACCGCTATCACCTCGAGCTGTAATGGACCTGTCTTTTGTCGTACTAGAATTGCCATTGATAATAGGTCATTACTGAATGCAGGTCAATCCCACAGATTCAGTACTCTACTGGTGGATATACAGGCAGCAGTACTGTGAATTTTTAATACATCTAGCCGCACCTGCTGGACATTTTGGCCAATATAGGAACACTGTGTTGTTTAAATCATCACTGAACAGACCAATCATTCTGCTACCGAGCTCCATTGGGGTTTGTGCCAGCTACCATACCGGGAATTGTAAATATCATTAGCC
>NW_017090680.1:0-418 GCF_001483705.2 Eufriesea mexicana
CAATACACTGCAGAGTGTAGCAGTCCACACAATGATGTACACAGTGGGTAAACCTATTAGCTGATGATATAAATTCCGCAGCAGTCCTAGAATGTCGATCACATCTCTGTTCCCGCAGTGCTAATATGCTCACCGATGATAAAAATTCTACACAATTCTAGAATGGCAAGGGAGAAATCCATTATCGCACGACAAGTTAACAGTTCACAAACCTGTACAGAGTACAGAAATCTACACAATACCATAGCCGCTGGAAATAACTTGTTCGCTACTAGTCTACATCATTCTGGAATAATTTAGTGATCAATGAATACAGCAAGAGTCGCTGGGCAAAATGACATATGACAATACATTTCTCGGTATATCCATCAACAGAACACTGCTGTCGCTGTATTAATGCATTCACTGAAGACTTAAA
>NW_017090681.1:0-417 GCF_001483705.2 Eufriesea mexicana
GGTTTGCTATAGCCATTGCATTGCAGTAGAATATGCCTGAAAAGTTCAATTCTGTTGACATTTTCGATAAATATTGAGGTGAGCTGTCGAATCTGAATAAATAAGAAGGAAAGATCCGATTCGTTTGCTGTAGCCCTTGCATTGCAGTAGAATCTGACCAGAAAGCACATTATCGTCTAATATGGTGGTGCACAAGCTATTCGGCATAAATAAGGAGGAAGGATTCCATTGGGATGCTACAGCCATTGCATTGCAAAAGAATCTGTCTTCAAAGTTACATTTTATTGACATTTTCGACTAATATCTTGTTGAGCAATGTTTTCTGCACAAATAAGGTGGTATACTTCATTGGTATGCTGTAGACATTGCATTGCATTAGATGCTGACCGGAAAACTCAATCTTATTAACATTTTCGT
>NW_017090682.1:0-417 GCF_001483705.2 Eufriesea mexicana
AATTTTATTGACATTTTCGACTAATAATGTGGTGAGTTAACTTGCTTGCATAAATAAGGAGGAAAGATTCTGTTGGCGTGCTCTAGCCGTCGCAATGCTATAGAACCTGACTGGAAAGTACAATTTTGTTGACATTTTCGACTAACATCGTGGTGAGCTAACTTTCCTGCATAAACAAGGAGGGAAGATTCTATTAGCGAGTTGCAGCCATTGCAATGCATTAGAATGTGGCCGAAAAATTCAATTCTATTGGCATTAACGGCTAATATAATGGTGAGATAGCTTGCTGCATAAATAAGGAGGAAAGATTATGTTGGCATGCTATAGGTATTGCAATGCTGTAGAATCTGGAAGGAAAATTCAATTTTGTATACATTTTCGACTAATATCGCGGTGAGCTGACTTCCTTGCATAAGT
>NW_017090683.1:0-418 GCF_001483705.2 Eufriesea mexicana
ATATCCTTTAGCAATTCTAGAACGACAAGAGACGTATCAGTCATAACTCGAGGTATTAACAATTGGAGCAAAGGCCCAGAGTGCAGTATTAATCACAGTACTGCAGCCGTTGGAATAATCATTTCACTGACGATATAAATTCCACAGCAGCTCTAGATTAATCAATGAAGGCATCAGCTGTTTCAGGATATATTAAAAATAGCCAGTCGCTAGTTGCTATATTCGCCAGTAGAGCATTGTAGCCATTGGAGGAATCTGTTCTGTGGTGATTTATCTCCTATTGCGATTCAAGAAAGACGAAGGATTGACCCATTATCGGCCAAGTCTTTAGCAATTGATGAAACAGTACTCAGTACAGCCAACATCACAATTCTTTAGCCGTTGGACTAATTTGTTCACTCATACCCTACATTTACCA
>NW_017090684.1:0-418 GCF_001483705.2 Eufriesea mexicana
TTCTATTGCTTGATTATTATTATTTGCTAAGGAAGTGATTCGACATATAGGATCGGTATTTGAGAATCGTGATTTGTAGCAGACAGGCCAGAATATACATGATGTTCTAAATCCTGTTTGAAGTACATAAAGGTTTATATCTTTAAGTAAGGAAGGACATTTAATCACGCCATTTAAAATTTTGTAAAGGAAAAGGAAGCCTATAACTGTCCTCCTAGATGCTAACGGGATGAGATTCAATTGGTGCAAGATAGGTCCATAATCATGGTCAGTAAAATGCATAGGGGTACCCGACCTATGAGCTGCAAATTTCATGAAGCTATGTTGCACTCCCTCAATAAGCTTTATATGCTTATAATGTGAAGAAACCATGTAATAAATGCATATTCCAGGTTGGATCTTTTATTTAATATTATTT
>NW_017090685.1:0-418 GCF_001483705.2 Eufriesea mexicana
AGAAATCCACCGAATAGCAGAGTACAGCAGAAAAGTCAAAGCTACCCTCTCCTAGCCTAACCAACCGTAACATAACCAAACGTAACCTAACTCCGCCTAACCGCCCTGCACCACTGCTTTTGATCTCCCCAGAGCCAAGTAGAATTTACTAGAGCACATTAGACCACAGAAATCCGCGGCGTTGCAGTGCAAAGCACATGAGTATGGATGCCCCAACCTGACCTGGTATAACCAAACCTAACCAAACGTAGCCTAACTAAACGTAACGTGCCGATGCAACGAGTCCTGTACCTCCCGGACACGAGCTGCACATATTAGAGCAGAGTAGAGCGCAGAAATCCGTCGAAAATCAGTGTACAGCACAAAAGTCGAAGATATACTATCCTAACACAAACAAACCTAAACTAACCAAACGTAA
>NW_017090686.1:0-418 GCF_001483705.2 Eufriesea mexicana
CATTAGATCACAGGCATCTGCGGCATTTCGGTTTATAACACAAGAGTCAGAGATATCATTACCCAACCTGACCTAACACAACAACGCCGAACGCATCCTAATTAAGCGCAACGTGCCAAGACCACTATAGTTGTCTTTCCAAGATTCAGGCTGAAATTATCAGATCACGGCTGAGCGTCGAAATCCACCGCACAGCCGTGCAAACACTAAAGTCAAAGCAGTCCCATCCTAACATAACCAAACCTTACCAAACCAACCGTAACATAACCAAACCCGACGGGACGTGACCACGACTCGTGCCGATCCAGGAGACAAGCAGGGTGTGAGAGCGCACAAAAGGGCACAGGGTTACATAGAGTATCAGTGTGTAGCACAATATTCGAAGCTATCGAAACCTAACATAGCGTAAACTAAACCA
>NW_017090687.1:0-418 GCF_001483705.2 Eufriesea mexicana
TAACACAACCTTACCTGCCGCGGCCGCCATTTCTGGCATCCCCACAGCAAAGCAGAGGGTGTTAGGTCACAGTAGAACGCAGAGATCCACCGAATAGCAGTGCATAGCACAAAAGTCAGAGCCATACCGACCAAAACTGACCAACGCCTACCAAACAAAGGAAACCTAACTGAACCAATCGGGCTACGACCGCCATTGCTGGACTCCCCAAAACGAGTAGAGTACAGCGGGGCAATGTAGAGCGCAGAAATCCACCGAACAGCAGTTTATAGCACAAAAGTCGAAGCCATTATTTCCTGACCCAACCAAACGTAGCACAACCATACGCAGCGTGACTCAGACTAACGTGCGCAGGCCACAACAGCTGGCCTCCGCATTTCCAAGCAGAATATACTAGAGCTCAGTAGATCGCAGGAAT
>NW_017090688.1:0-418 GCF_001483705.2 Eufriesea mexicana
AGCGGTCGCCGCACGTTAGGTGGGTTCATGTTACGTTTGGATAGGTTAGGCTTTGTCAGATCAGGTTAGTGTGTCTTTGACCTTTGTGACTTGCGCATCAGTGCGGCGGTTTCTTGCGCTCCCCTGTGCACTAGCATATTCTGCTCCGCTCTGTGGAGGTCAGCAATAGCGGTCGTGGCAAGTTCGGCTGATATTGGTCACGTTTGGATGGGTTAGGATTGGTTAAGTTTTTATTAGTACGCCTTTGACTTTTGCGCTATACACTGCAATTCGGTGGATTTCTGCGCTCTGCATTGCTCTACCCTACTCTGCTCGACTCTCAGGAGGACAGAAGTTGTGGCCGTAGCACGTAAGTTTGTGTTATATTACGTTCGGCTAGGTTAGGTTACGCAGTGCTTAGATAGGATAACTTTGACTT
>NW_017090689.1:0-418 GCF_001483705.2 Eufriesea mexicana
ATATATGGATGTACGGAGGCATGGATGTGTGGTTGTGTGGGTCGACGAATGGATGGGTGAATGCACGGAAGAATGGATGTACGTATGCATGCTTGTATGGATGAATGTATGGATGGGTGTATGGATAGATGCATGCGTGGATGTGTGTATGGATGCATTTACGGATGCATCTACTGATGTATGTGTGGACGAGTGTATGGGGGTATGCATGGATGTACGGATGTAAGCATGTATGAATGAATGCATGTATGGATGTATGGATGTGTGGATGTATGGACGTACGGATGTACGAATTTATGGATGCACGGGTGTATGGGTGTGTGGATGGATGTATGGATGTATTGATATAGGTATATATGTATGTATGGATGGATGAATGGACTGGTGGATGGATGTATGGATGGATAGATTTATGGAT
>NW_017090690.1:0-418 GCF_001483705.2 Eufriesea mexicana
TGTTTATAAAGAAAGGGCTAGTTTTAGGATAATACATCTGGTTTTGGGTATGGCGCAAGAAAATAAGGTAAAATGTTTATGAAAGGAAAGTTAGTTATTTAGGATGACACCACTTTAGGATATTTAGGATATTTATTATACCAAGTTTAAGATACTTAGGATATTTATTATACCTAGTTTAAGACATTTAGGATAATTTGGGATAATAATAGCTCAGGGGAGGTTAGGTTTGACAGGATTCTTGAGGGCTGTCACACGGACGTGGCTCGATCTCGACACAGTTCAAAACAGACATTGCTTTCTCACCAGCTTAACGGAATACCTTCTAACTTACGCAAACATCCCAAACGCGTAACGTGGATCGTAGGAATGACATTATTCGTCTAGCGTTTATGAAGTATCGGAAGCTGTCAGTGGC
>NW_017090691.1:0-416 GCF_001483705.2 Eufriesea mexicana
TATCGTGGTGAGTTATCTTTCTCGCATAAATAAGGAGGAAAGATTCTATTGGCGTGATATAGGATTTGCAATGCTATAGAATCCTGCTGGAAAGTTCAATATTATTGATAGTTTCGACTATTATCGTGGCGAGCTGCCTTTCTTGCCTAAATAAGCAGGGTAGATTCTATTGGCGTCCTGTCGACATTGCAACGATATAGAGTGTGGTTGGAAAATTCAATTTTATTGACATATACGACTAATATCGTGATGAGCTATCTTTCTTGCATAAACGAGGAGGAAAGATTATATTGGCAAGCTGTAACCATTGTAATGATATAGAATGTGCCTGGCAGACTCAATTTTATTAACAATTTCGACTAATATCGTGGTGAGCTAACTTTCTTGCATAAATAAGTAGGAGAGGTTCTACTGGC
>NW_017090692.1:0-418 GCF_001483705.2 Eufriesea mexicana
ACGTCGCGAGAGCCAAGCAGGATCTATTAGACCACAGCAGAGCACAGAAATCCGCCACGTTTCAGTTTACAGCACAAAAGTCAAAGAAAGCCTATTTTAACTCAAACGAACCTAACCTAACCTTTCGTAACGCAACTCTACCTAACGCGCAGCGACCACCGTTTCAGCCCCCCCAAGAGCAAAGCAGTGCATATTACATCACAGTAGAGCGCAGAAATGCAGCGCAATGTAGAGTATAGCACTCGGGTCAAGGCTGTCCTTGCCTAACCTAACCAAACATAGCATAACGAAACGCAACGCAACTCAACCTAACAGCCCTCCGCCACTATTGCTGACCTCTCCAGAGCCAAGCAGAGTATACTACAGCACAGTAAATCACAAACATCCGCGGCGTTTCAGTGTGTTGCGCAGAAATCAA
>NW_017090693.1:0-417 GCF_001483705.2 Eufriesea mexicana
GTGGTGAGCTAACTTCCTTCCCTAAGTAAGGGGGAAAGATCCTTCTGGAGTGCTATAGCCATTCCAATGCAGTAGAATCTTTCTGGAGAACTCAATTTTATTGACGTATCTGACTAATATCGTGGAGAGCTAACTATCTTGCATAAATAAAGACGGAAGATTCTATTGGCGTACTATAGCCATTGCAATGCACTGGAATCTGGCTGGAAAATTCTATTTTATTGACAGTATCGACTAATATCGTGGTTAGCTGTCTATCTTGCATAAATATGGAGTTTAGATTGTATTGGCGTGCAATAGCCATTGCAATGATATAGAATGTGGTTGGAAAATTCAATTTTATTGACATTATCACTTAATATCGTAGTGAGCTAACTTTCTTGCATAAATAAGGATGAATGATTCTATTGGCTTCCT
>NW_017090694.1:0-418 GCF_001483705.2 Eufriesea mexicana
TACATCCATCCATCCATACATCCACACATCGATACATCCATCGAACCATACATCCATCCATCCGTACTAGCACCCATCCATACATGCATCGATCCGTACATCTATCCATCCATACATCGATCCATTCATACATCCATACATCCACACATCCATAAATCCCTCCACCCATACGCCCATCCAACCATACATACATCCATACATACATCCATTCATACATCCATTCTTCCATCCATCCACACATCCACCCATCCATATATCTATCAAACCAAACATCAATCCACCTATCCAACCATCCACCCATACATCCATACACACATCAATACATCCATCCATACGTCCATACATCCATACATCCATACATGCATACATACATACGTACATACATCCATACACCCATACATCCATACATCCATACATC
>NW_017090695.1:0-418 GCF_001483705.2 Eufriesea mexicana
GTTGAACATATCCCAAACTAACATAACCTAACTTAACCTATCCAAACGTAGTGTAACTCAACGTAACGCAGTGAGACCAATATCGCTGGTCTCCCTAGGGCCAGGCAGAGCATACTAGGGCACAGCAGAAAGCAGAAATGCACCGTACAGCAATGAATAGCACAAAAGTCAAGGCTGTCGCGTCTGTCATACACTTGTATTCGGTGGTTCCCTGCGTTCTACTGCGCTCTAATATATTCTCCTTGGCTCCGCGGAGGCCAGCATCTGCGCTCTCACCACGTTAGTTTGAATTAGGTTACGTTTTCTGTATTACGTTTGGCTAGGCCAGGAGAGGATAGCTTTGATATTTTTGCTGTGCGCTGCTATTCGGTGAGTCTCTGCGCTCTACTTCACCCTAATATGGGCTGCTTGTTTTCGG
>NW_017090696.1:0-418 GCF_001483705.2 Eufriesea mexicana
GCAGGTCCCAATATGACGTGCAGCAACCATGGCTCCTGGCCACCACAGAGCCAAGCAGAATCTCCTAGAGCAGCGTGTGTCACAGAAATACACCGAGCAACAGCGTACAGCACCAAAGTATGATCTGCATAAAAAACACTGACCAATCACATCCAAACCAAGTGTAGCGTAACTCAATACAGCGGGACGCGAACTCTGCTGCTGGCTTTCTCTGAGCCAAGCAGAATATAGTAGAGCACAGTAGATCACAAGAACCCTCCGGATAATTTTGTATTGCACGAAAGTCGAAGCCATCCTAGCCAAATATAACCAAACATAAACTAATCAAGCGTAGCATAACGCAACATACCGCGCTGCGACCACGGCTCCTTGCCTCCCCACGACCTAGCAGATTATAGTACAGCACAGTAGAGCACAG
>NW_017090697.1:0-418 GCF_001483705.2 Eufriesea mexicana
TTTTCATGTCACCCATAAAGCTATCATTTTTACTTATAATTCCCATTTGAGGAATTGATTGTACAACTCGTGAAGTCAATAAAAAGAGAAAAAAAAAATAAATCTGCAACTGTACCTAACTCCTGAGACAGTGTCAAGAGGGTTCGTGATTCTTATCGAATGTTTATGTAAACATTCGATCTAGAACTTCATATCTTCTAAACTATTTATTCATATCTTATCTCCTAGATTGATTTTTATCTACAACTAAACTTATCTTCTCAATAATTAACGGCAATTAAAAGTACGCTAAGTACACGCGACATGAAATATCTCGTCAGTATATTGCAAAACATCCGTAGAAGAATACAGAAACATGTTTGAAACCTTCCGCTCTCGTTTTATAGCTGTAGGGGACTTGAACGCGAAACATACATTC
>NW_017090698.1:0-418 GCF_001483705.2 Eufriesea mexicana
GTAACAAAAATCATTATGCTCTCCTGCAATGAGTAGTCTGTGTATAGCATATATATCCACGCAAACACTGCGAAATTTGTCTCTGTAGAATTCTTAGAAAGTGACGGCATTTCTTGGAATCGGTCGGCGAGCGACCTCCATTCATGTCATATTATCCTGATACAAAATCGTGAAATCGGCCAAATATTTCTCGCTGGAGCTTCAAAAGTATCGACCGACAATTCTTGGAAATGACGTCATTTCTTGGAACTCTCCCGGCGAGCGACCTCCTGCCATGTCATGTTCTCCTGATACAAAATCACGAAATCGGTCATAAATTTTCCTTCGAAGCGGCAAAAGAAATATTGACCACCGAAGCGGAAAAAGTATTGTCCAACGTGGCGGGAAAAGAATTGTCCACCGTGGCGGGAAAACTATT
>NW_017090699.1:0-418 GCF_001483705.2 Eufriesea mexicana
TCTGCCGTGTTGTAGTGTAAGGACAAGGGTCGATGATACCCAAACATAACCTGACCTAACCAATCCTAACCAAAAGTAGCCTATCTCAACGTAATGTGCCGATACCAGTATTGCTGTCGTTCCCACAGCGAAGCTGAACGTATTAGAGTGCATTAGAGTGCAGCAATCCGCCGAATGGCAGTGTATAGCACAAACAGCGAAGCTATCCTCTTCTATACTAACAAATCGAAACATAACCTAGCGTAACCTAACTCAGCCTAACGTGCAGCGACCAAAATTGCTGGCATTCGCAGGGCCGAGAACAGTATAGTATAGCACTGTAGAACGCAGAAAGCCACCAAATAGCAGTGTACAAAACAAATGTCAACCATGCCCTGAAATAACCTGACCTAACATAACCTAATCAAGCGCAGAGTAA
>NW_017090700.1:0-418 GCF_001483705.2 Eufriesea mexicana
ACGTTCGGCTAGGCTAGGATGGACTACTTTGGCTTTCGTGCTATACACTGATATTCGGTGGATCACTGTGCCCTAATGCACTCTAATATGCTCTGTTTGCCTATACGAAGGCCACCAATAGCTGTCGCGGCACGCTACCTTGAGCAAGACTACGCTTGGTTAGGTTAGGTTTAGTCAGGTTAGGTTACGTTATCCTCGGCTTTTGTGCTCTAGACGGCTTTTCGGAGATACTCTGCGATCTAATGTTTTATAATATGCTCTGCTTGTTTCTACGCAGGTCATCAATGGCGGCATTATGATCGGTTATGCTGCGTTAGGTTTGGTTAGGATATTCCTGATTTGGTTACGGTGTCCAAGACTTTTGTGCTATACGCTGATATTCGTTTCACTTCTGCGCTCAACATTGCTCTACTATACT
>NW_017090701.1:0-418 GCF_001483705.2 Eufriesea mexicana
AGTGCCGCCCGTGATATCCGACTTCGCGCCAGGCGCGCGCCACGACCCGACACGACTGGAACAGTCTAACTACTATTTTGTGATTAGTATGATTGGTGATCATGTGCTTGAAATCCGGTGCCCCCCTCAAGTGCTTATACCTTGTCGAGGTGACGGGGCTCAATTGCTCAATCGCTAAATAAGCTATCCACTTCCTAAAGTGTGCCTATCCGACTAACGAGTCTTGCCCGCAAGTGCGTGCTACGTTTGCTCTGTGCTATCGAGAGAGCTGTACGTGGGATCCATCCGCGCGCTGGTGACCCCATCCGTCGTTTACGGCCCCTAGCGAGGGCCTGAGGCTTCCAACGTGTGCGGACCACGTGGAGTCCACAGGCCTATTGTTAGCCAAGTCTTAAAAGCCGTCCCCTAATTTCGTTAA
>NW_017090702.1:0-419 GCF_001483705.2 Eufriesea mexicana
ACCTTCTAAATTTATGCTGTACACTGCTGTTCGTGGGTTTTCTGCACCCTAAGTTGCTCTACAATAATCTGCTCGTCGATGGAGAGCCAAGCAATGGGTCTCTCGTTGCGTCTGGTTCAGCTAAGCTACGTCCTGTTATGATACGAATTGTTATGTTATGATACGGTAGCATCGACTGTTGCGCTATGCACTGCGGTTCTATTGATATCTGCGCACTACTCACCCCTAATGTGTTCTTCATGCCTCTGGCGAGGGCAGTAATGGTAATCCCGGCACGTTAGGCTGAGGTATGTTAAGTTTGGTTACGTTACGCTTGGCCAGGCTATGATATGATAGCTTTGACTTCTGCGCTATTCACTACTATTCGTTCGATTTCAGCGTCCTACGTTGGTCCGCTTAGCTCTGCTTGGCTCTCGTGA
>NW_017090703.1:0-419 GCF_001483705.2 Eufriesea mexicana
TTATGCTACCGTCACCAAACTTAGCCTAACTCAACCTAACAGGCCGAGGCACCTATTACAGCCATCCCCAGAGCCAAGAGGGACATACTACAGCACAGCAGAGCGCTGAAGCCCACCAAATATCAGTGTACAGCACAAAAGTAGAAGTTACCATAGCCAAACTTTGCCTAACCAGACATAACCGAACGTAATGTGACTAAACATAACGTGCTGATACCACTATTTCTGGCCTTCCCAGTGTGAAGCAAGAAATATTAAAACACGTTAGGTCGCAGAAATCCACTTGGAGAGCAGTGTATAGCACGGAAGTCAAAGCTATACTAACCAAACTGTGCCTAACCTAACCTAACCTAACAACGCGCAACCTAACACAACCTGACGTGTCACGACAGGTATTGCTCACCGCGCAAGGGTCGAGC
>NW_017090704.1:0-419 GCF_001483705.2 Eufriesea mexicana
CATACTTCCGTACATCCGTCCATCCATACCTCCATCCATCTATACATCCATCAATCCAAACACACATACATATATACATCCGTACATACATACATCCATACAACCATCCATACATACATACACCAATCCATACCTCAATCCATCCATACATACATACACCAATCCATACCTCAATCCATCCATACATCCATTCATCCGTACATTCATTAATCCGCACATCCTAACATCCATACCTCAATCCATCCATACAACAATCCATCCATTCGGCCATCAATCCGTACATTCATCCATCCATACACCCATCCTTCCATACATCCATCGAGCCATACAACCACCCATCCATACGTCCATCGATTCATACATATATCCACCCATACATCCATCCATCCATACATTCAAACATCCACACATCCATAAAT
>NW_017090705.1:0-418 GCF_001483705.2 Eufriesea mexicana
CCCATCCATACTACCATACATCCACACATCCGTTAATCCATCCATCCATACATCCATCCAACCGTGCATACGTCCGAACATACATTCATACATACATCCATACCATACATACACCAATCCATACATCCAAACATTCATACATACATACATTCATAAATCCATCCATCCACACCTCCATCCATCCATACCTGCGTACATCCATACAATCTTACATATATACATCCATTCATTCGTACATCCATACATACATCCATCCACCTTTCCATTCATCCATGCATACATCCATACATACATCAATACATACATACATGCATACACCCATACACACATCCATACATACATCCATACATACACCCATTCATACATCCATACAAACATCCATGCATACATCCATACATACATCCATGCATACATCCAT
>NW_017090706.1:0-418 GCF_001483705.2 Eufriesea mexicana
AGCCATTGCAATGCAGTGGAATTTGGCTGGAAAACTCAATTTTATTGATAGTATCGACTAATAACGTGGTGAGCTAATTTTCTTGCATAAATAAGGAGCAAAGGTTCTATTGGCGTGCTATAGCCATTGCGATGCACTTGAATCTGGCTGGAAAGTTCAATTTTTTGACAGTATCGACTAATTTCGTGGTGGGCTGTCTTTCTTGCACAAATAAAGAGTTTAGACTCTATTGGGGTGCAATAGACATTTCAATGATTTAGAATGTTGTTGGAAAATTCAATTTTATTGGCATTTTCGATTAATATCACGGGGAGCTAACTTTCTTGCATAAAGAAGGAGCAATGATTCCATTGGTGTGCTATAGGCATTGCAATGCTATAGAATCGTCCAGGAAAATTCAATTTTATTGACATTTTCG
>NW_017090707.1:0-419 GCF_001483705.2 Eufriesea mexicana
GTACAGTATGGCGCAGAAATCCGCCGCAATGTTGTGAAAGCAGCCAAGGATTTAGTTATCCCGACCCAACCTGACCTAAGCTAACATAACCAAACGCAGCATAGCCCAACATGCCGTGCCGCAACCTTTGCTCCTGACCTCCCCGTAGCCAAGCAGAAATTAGCAAGGCACAGTGGATCACAGAAATCCAACGAGTAGCATTGTACAGCACAAAAGCCGTAGTAGCCTTTCTTAACCTAACCAAGCGTAGCGTATGCAAGCGTAACCCATCTGAACCTAACATGGCGGCACAACTATTACTGACCTCCACAGAGGCAAGTAGAGTATGCCAGAGCACAGTAGCACGCAGAATTCCTCGGCATTGCAGTGAACAGCACAAAAGTCGAAGGTATCCTGACATACCCTGGCCTAACCTAACC
>NW_017090708.1:0-418 GCF_001483705.2 Eufriesea mexicana
TGGCGAGCTGTAGCCATTGCAATGCTTTAGAATGTGACTGGAAAGTTCAGTTTTATTTACATTATCGACTAATATAGTAGTGAGCTAACTTTCTTTCATAAATAAGGAGAAAAGATTCCGTTGGCGTGCTATAGGCATTCCAGTTCTACAGAATGTTGCTGGAAAATTCAATTTTACTGACATATTCGACTGATATCGTGGTGAGATAACTTCCTTTCGTAAGTAAGCAGGAAGGATCCTCTTGGCGTGCTATAGCCATTGCAATGATATAGAATGTAGTCGGAAAATTCAAATTTATTGTCATTTTCGACTAACATCTTGGTGAGCCAATATTATTGTATAAATACGGAGGAAGGATTCAATTGGCGTGCTATAGCATCGCAATGCTATAGAATCTGGCTGGAAAGTTCAATTTTGT
>NW_017090709.1:0-419 GCF_001483705.2 Eufriesea mexicana
AGACCAGCACCAGCGGTCGTGGCACGATAGGTTCGGGTTAGGTTAGGTTAGGTTTTGTTAGGTTCGACTACGTTTGGTTAGCATGGCTTTTACTTTTGTGCTATACATTGATATTCGGAGCATTTCTGCCCTCCAATGTGCTCAGATATATTCCGCTTGGCACTGGGCAGGCCAGCAGCAGGGGTCTCTGCTCGTTACGTTTAGTTGCACTGTGTTCTGTTAGGTCAGGTAAGGTCAGGTTAGGTTTGGATAGCTTCGACTTCTCTGCCATACACTGCCATTCCATGGATTTCTGCGCTCTGCTCTGCTCTATTAAGCCCTGCTTGGCCGTGTAGATGCCTGCAGTACTAGTCGCGGCACGTTAGGTTCGGATTGGTTACGATTGGTTAGGTTAGGCTTGGTTGGGTTAGGCTGGTTTG
>NW_017090710.1:0-419 GCF_001483705.2 Eufriesea mexicana
CATCCATACATGCATCCATACGTACATACATACATCCATACATACACCCATACACACGTCCATTCATCCACCCATCCATACATCCATCGATCCATACATCCATACGTCTATCCATCCATCCATCCATCCATACATCCATAATAAATAATTACATACATCCATACAAACACAAATACATTCGTACATACATTCACTCATACGCACATCCATCCATACATCCATGCATACATCCACGCGTACATTTGTACGCACATCCATACATATATCCATAGATATATCCATACATACATCAGTACATACATCCTTACACCCATCCAAACATGCATCCATTCATCTGTACATCAATACAACCATCCATCCAAATATCCTGCCAACTACACATTCATCCACCCATACATCCATCCATCCATACACCAACA
>NW_017090711.1:0-419 GCF_001483705.2 Eufriesea mexicana
TATCCTTCAACTTTGTCCCAACGCTTTCGCATGACGCGGAAACTAGTTGGTGTTTACCGATTCTATCGATATCGGATGTTTGCTTCAATAGCATTGCAATTTACTCCTTTCGTCGGATTAAAGTTTCCAATTATTATTTGTTATTTTTAAATAGAATTATTTAAAAATAATTTTATATTAAATTTGTAAAATTAATTGTTGAAATATATTCATATATTCGATTCAACAGCCAAGAGGGTTAAAGAGCCAACTCTTGGCAACCCTTGAAACTATATATGTCATATTGTGAATATTGGTAGACCTATATGAAATTATATACGTCATATTGTGAATATTGGCAGACCTATATGAAATTCTATATGTCATATTGTGAATATTGATAGACCTATATGAAACTATATATGTCATATTGTGAATAT
>NW_017090712.1:0-419 GCF_001483705.2 Eufriesea mexicana
TATATAACTCAAACACATCCATACATTCAAACATCCATACATACATACATACAAACACCCATATTTACATACATACTTCCTAACATCCATCCATCCAAGCATACACCCATCCATACATTCATCGATCCATGGAAACTTCCATCCATACAACCATCCACCAAACCATCCATACAACCATCCACCAATCCATCCACCCATCCATGCACCCAAACACACATCAATACACTGATCCATACATACACGCATACATTCATCTGTATATACATCCATACATATATCCATATATACATCCATACATACATCCATACATACATCCATACAAATTTCCATACATACATGCATACAAACGTCCATAAATACATCCATACATCCATCCATCCATACATCCACCCATCCATACATCCACCCATCCATACATC
>NW_017090713.1:0-419 GCF_001483705.2 Eufriesea mexicana
AGAGAATATTACAGCACATTAGAGCGCAGACATCCACCGAACAGCAGTGTACAGCACAAAAGACAGAGTAGCCTTTCCTAACCTAGCCAAACGTAACACAAAAAAACGGAGCATATCCCAACCTAACACTACGGGACCATTAATGCTGGACTCCACATAGACAAGCAGAATGTGCAAGAGCACAGCAGTGCGCAGAAATCCACCACATTGCAGTGAATACCGCAAGTCGTTGATATCCTAACATAACCTGACATAACTAACCCAACAAAGCGTAGCGTACCTGAACAGATGGCGCCGCGACTTCTGCTGCCGGACACCCCACAACCAAGCAGAATACGCTAGAGTACTCCAGATCACGGGAATACACCGAACATCACTGTACAGCTCGAAAGTAGAAGCTACACTAACCAAACGTGGCC
>NW_017090714.1:0-416 GCF_001483705.2 Eufriesea mexicana
GCATTTGAACGGCTATAGCATGTCAATAGTGTCTTTCCTCCTTATTAACGCAAGAAAATTAGCTCACCAGGATATATGTCGAAATTGTCAATAAAATTGAATTTTCCAGTCAGATTCTATAGAATTTCAATGGCTATAGCATGCGAATACAGCCTCTCTTCCTTATTTCTAGGAGAAAATTAGCTCACCACGATATTAGTCGAGAATGTCAATAAAATCGAATTTTCCAGGCTGATTCTGTCGCATTGCAATGGCTATAGCATGCCAATAGAATCTTTCCTCCTTATCTATACAAGAAAATTAGCTCACCACGATATTAGAAGAGAGTCTCAATAAAACTGAATTTTCCAGTAAGATTCTATCGTATTGCAATGGCTATAGCATGCCAATAGAATCTTCCTTCCTTATCTATACAA
>NW_017090715.1:0-419 GCF_001483705.2 Eufriesea mexicana
GTCATGGCCATAGGCCGTGTCCAAGTTTAAAAGTTTCATCCAGCCCCTTGGGCTTGGTCAGTTTATGCATAAAATATTTTCTTGGCCATAGGCCGTGTCCAGATTTAAAATATCACTTAGCCCGTTGGGCCTGGTCATTGCGTAAAAGTTGTTTTAGCCCGAAGGCAGTCATGAAAGTAAAATGTACTTAAATATGTCATAATATAATAAATAAATAAATAACTAAATAAATATATATTAAATAAATAAATAAATAAATTATAGAATTAATAGGTAAAATTTCTTTAAAGCTATGTCATGTTATTAGACTAGATTATGTAGTCATAGTCTATAAATTTATTTGCTATTTCAATCGACGATCGGAGGGCGGTCAGGGATATAGTCTTAATATCCTCGGCACGTAGCCCCAGGGTTTTGAG
>NW_017090716.1:0-419 GCF_001483705.2 Eufriesea mexicana
TTCTGGTAAGTATATTCTGTATGTATTCTTTGGTGCATCTCCTAAAAAAAATTCTTTGTAAGTTTTTCCTTCAAATTTGTGTACTAAACCCCATTTATTCAACCCATTGACAATGCTAACAAATCTTTTAGTATACCTTGTGTTTGGCTTTCTCTCATGCTAAACCTCACAAGAAGTCCTTTCCTGGTCAGCTAACTTTGTTCGGTTTTTTATGTAGACAGCTGTACTCATTGCTTCTGCCCCAAAATAGATTGGCAAATCTGAATCTATCATAAATGCCCTGACATCTCTATGCTGGATTTGTCTTTCCTCTCAGCAACTCCATTACTGAGAGTTAAGATACTGCTGTATCTTGGCTGAAATCAAATCATGTTTTATTTCTTTTTGATTTAAACAAACCTGGAGGTCTTCTCTCACAA
>NW_017090717.1:0-419 GCF_001483705.2 Eufriesea mexicana
ATTGAGGTATGGATGGTCGGATGTACGGGTGAATGGATGTACGGAAGAATGGATGTACGGATGGATTAAGGTATGGATGTATGGATGGATGTATGTATGGATGGATGTATGTATGTATGGATGTATGGATGAATGCATGTATGGATGTATGGATGAATGGATGTTTGGATTTAAGAAGGTATGGGTGTATGCATGTATGGATGTATGGATGTATGGACTTATGGATGTACGAATGTACGTATGTACGTATGTATGGATTTATGGATGGACGGATGGATGTATGGATATATGGATGTATGGATGTATGGATGGATGTATGTATGGATGGATGTATGCATGTATGTATGGATATATGTAGGGATGTATGTATGGTTGTATGGATGTATGGATGGATGGATTTATGGATGTGTGGATGTATG
>NW_017090718.1:0-419 GCF_001483705.2 Eufriesea mexicana
TTATGACGAATTAACGGAATACTTGATGCTCGTACAACTAGAAAACCAACAAGCCGAGGCCATGATAAACGCTTTACCCACAAACTATGCCTACATATTTTCTGCACCAAAGACTATTCTTACTGACCTAGGACAGAACTTCATATGCGAATTAATGACAACGACCGAGAATATGTTTAAAATTGGACACATAAAAAGTACCGCCTTCCAACCGCAATCCAAGGGATCCCTTGAACGTACACACGCAAAGGTAAAAGATTTAATAAGTACCGAAGGACACGATACAGAACAAGAGTGGGAAGAAGCATAAAATTGTGTATGCCTGGGTGACAATACGGCAACACGCGATTCCACCGGGTTTACTCCATTTGAATTAACATTTGGAAGAAATGCCAATCTACCGACTCCGGTAGAGGCTA
>NW_017090719.1:0-419 GCF_001483705.2 Eufriesea mexicana
GCCTCCCGCGCGCCTCAGACATCTTAATTACCCTAATACATTTTGCGGTAATCGGACGATTCCGGGAGGAAGTTCCGCGGACGCAGCTCCGGATGGACCGCCGGATAACTTTTTACTCGGCCGCGCCAGCGACGAAAAAGCGGCCGAGTTAGCGGACCCGACCGTCGGATCTCTGCGACGCCTTTGTGGCGTCGTTGAAATTTCTTGTCCGGCTCCACTTGCAAGGGAAATTAAGGCTTGTTTATATCACGCGAAAAAGGCACAGAGCTGTCCTCTGTCCAAATTCAATTAGCCGTTTGGACCGCGCCGGGATTCTCCTGGAACGCTCGTAGTAGCTGCTATCTCGAGTCACTTTGTCCCTGCACAACCTGCGTTGTCTCGCGTCGGCTGTGTTTTCTAATCTGCTGCGTGAAGCGCGG
>NW_017090720.1:0-419 GCF_001483705.2 Eufriesea mexicana
CATCCATCCATACATACTTTCAAACATACGTCCATACTTCCATACATCCATCCATCCAAACATCCACCCACCCATACATCCATCGATCCATACACCTTTCCATCAATACAGCCATCCATACATACATTCACACATCCATACATCCATAAATACATCGATCCATACATCCAACCGTCCGTACGTAGAACCTTCCATACATCCATCCATCTTTACACCCACCCATCCAAACATCCATCGACCCATACATATATCCATCCATACATCCATACGTCAATCCATCCATACATCCAACCATCCATACACACATACCTCCATACATCCATACATACATACATATATGCATCCATACATCCATACATCCGTACATCCGTCCATCCATACCTCAAACCATCCATTCATCCATCCATACATAAAACCAT
>NW_017090721.1:0-419 GCF_001483705.2 Eufriesea mexicana
AGCAGAGCTTAACTGAAACTAGCGTGTCGAGACAGTTATTGCTGTCCTCGTCTATGACAAGCAGAGAATATTGGAGCGCAGCAGAGCGCAGAAATCCACCGAAATGCATTGTATGGCAGAAAGTCGGAGCCGCCCTCTCCTAACCTAACACAACCTAGCCTAACCAAACGCAACCTAACTCAACCTGACACGGCGCGACCACTATTACTGGCCTCCCCAGAGCCTAGCAGAAATGGGAGAGCAATGTAGAGATTAAAAATGCACCAAATAGCAGTGTATCACGCAAAAGTCAATGCTGTCCTCTCCTAACCTATACTGCCGTATTACAACCAATCTTAACCAAACTTAACCTAACGCGCCGTGACCACTCTTGCAGGCCACCACAGATTTGTGCAGAGTATAGTGCAGCAATGAAGAGC
>NW_017090722.1:0-419 GCF_001483705.2 Eufriesea mexicana
AGCACATTAGAGCGCAGAAGTCCACGGAATAGCAGTGTACGGCACAAAGCCAAGGTATCCTATCCCAAGCGAGCCCAACGTGACATACCCAAACGTAGTCTAACTAAACCTAACATTACGGGACCACTACTGCTGTCATCGGCAGAGACAAGCAGAATGTACTAGAGGACAGTAGTGCGCAGAAATACACCGCAATATTGTGAATAGCTCAGAAGTCGAAAGTACCGTAACCTAACCTAACCTAACCAAATGCATCATCTCTCTACGTAACGTGCTGCGGCGCCTGCTCCTGGCCTACGTGTAGCCTAGCAGAATTTAGTAGAGCACAATATATAGGAGGAATACACCGAGAAACAGTGTATAACGCTGGAGTCAATGCTACCGTTTCCGAACTTAACCCAACCTCAACTAACTAAACG
>NW_017090723.1:0-419 GCF_001483705.2 Eufriesea mexicana
TTCCTACTATTAATTTAAGTTATTTTTCGTTTTCTTTTCTTTTAATAAATGTTTTTGCTTAATGAGTTGCGGTGCGCTTAGTTATTCGGAAACCTAACCTCATACACTTATTACGATTTACCAAAGCGGCGGTTTAGGTGACGATGAGTGTATAGAAGTCAAGGGACGCTGACAATAAGGACACAAAACAGTCTTCCACTTGACCTGGGATATTGCGGTCCTAGGACCGCAACAACAGAATTTTATGATACTTTATTATACTGTAAGTTACATAGTCTTATAACAATTACACTTCTCAAGTGTCAATATTTATTTCATTCTAAAGATTTCTTTCCTCCCCCTTTCTGTTTTGTTTTTAATACTTATAAGTGTTAATCTATCGTGCAATGATGTGATTCAAATATGTGAATGACTAATTT
>NW_017090724.1:0-420 GCF_001483705.2 Eufriesea mexicana
TTTTTATTTTAAAGAATTGTTTTCGGTTTTAAAATATATATTTTGAAATACAACAAATGAATTCTTAATTCTTTCCACTGTGTGCTTTATTCTAAAAATAATTCTAAAAAAGATGGGTATTTTATAGATCTCCCTCGAATTTTAATTAAATTCGTCAAAATTGCAATTTTGCAAATTTGTAAAATTGCAATAAAATTGCAATTTTTTGGGGTTCAATCGAACCTAAAATTGCCAGCAATTCCAAAATCCCCAATCACGTTTAAATAATATAATATTCCAAATTTACAATTTTCCAATCTTTCTACTATACCACATACATTTCCATTTCATCTACACTTTCACCCATATTGAAATCACCAATAAAACCTTTTGCGTCTAAAGAAAAATTATCGAGAATTCTTCCAGAATAATAACTGTACT
>NW_017090725.1:0-419 GCF_001483705.2 Eufriesea mexicana
AACCGTAACCTAACTCACCCAAACATGCCACGTCCACTATCTCTGGCCTTTCCATAGGCAAGCAGAGGATGGCAGGGCAATGCAGATCGCAGATATCGGCCGAAAAGCAGAGTACAGCACAAAAGTCAAAGCTACACTAACCAAACCACACCAAGCCGAACGTAGCATATGTCAACCTAACTTTCCGGGACCGGAGTTGCTGGCCTCCCCAGAGCAAAGCAGAGCGCATAAGAGTGCAGTAGAGCGCAGACATCCACCTTATAGCAGTGTATAGCACAAAAGTCAAAACTACCCTGTTCTAACCTAGCCAAACGAAACGAAATCCAACGAAGCGTATCTCTTCCTGTCGTGCCGAGGCCACTATTTCTTGCCCCTCCAGATCCTAGCAGAATATACTACAGCAAAGAAGATGGCAGTAA
>NW_017090726.1:0-419 GCF_001483705.2 Eufriesea mexicana
TCTATCCTCCTGATTTATGCAAGGAAGTCAGTACACCACTATATTAGTCGAAAATGTCAGTAAATCTGTATTTTCCTGCCAGATTCAAAAACATTGCTGTGGTTATAGCAGGGCAATGGAATCTTTCCTCCTTATTTATGCAAGACAGATTAGTCGAAAATGTCAATAAAATTGAAATTTCCTGGCAGATTCTAGAGCATTGCCATAGCTATGGTACGCCAATAGAACCTTTCCTCCACATTTATGCAAGAAAGTTTGCTCAAAACTGTATATGTCGAAAATGTCTATAAAATTGAGCTTTCAAGCCGGATTCTATAGCCGTGCAATGGCTAAAGCACGTCAATATAATCTTTCCACCTTATTTATGCACGAAAGATAGATCACCACGATATTAGTAGAAAATGACAATAAAATTGAAT
>NW_017090727.1:0-420 GCF_001483705.2 Eufriesea mexicana
AATTGTGTATAGCACGACAGTCAAAGGTACCCTAAACAAACTTAACCTAGCCTGACCTAATGCAGCGCATCATAACTTAACCTAACGTGACGAGGACGCTTTCGCTGCCCCCCCCCCAAACCAAGCAGCATATACTACAGCGTATTGGAGCGCAGAAATAACCGAATCGAACTAACCGAACCGAACTAAACGATCCGAACGTAACATAACTCAACCAAACGTGCCCTGATCACTATTTCTGTCTTTCCCATAGCCAAGCCGAACATATGCGGTCGCAGTAGATCGCGGAAAGCCACTGAATACCAGTCTACACCAATGAAGTCAAAGCTGTCCGAACCTTACCCAAGCAAACGTAACAGAACCGAACGCAACGTAGCACAACATATCGTGCCGAGGCCACTATTATTGCCATCCCCAGAG
>NW_017090728.1:0-420 GCF_001483705.2 Eufriesea mexicana
CGTCTGTCTTGTCTATTCGTGTTCTGTCTGGTGTCTCCTCAGTCGGTGACAACGGCTAGTCATGTTGTATTGTTGAGGATGGTTGTGGGTGGATGAAAAAATAGTTTTTGATTGGACGGGGTGTTTTGGCAGGACCTTTGGTTTGGAAGTGGGAAACTGTTAGGGAAGTTTTCCTTCGGTATTGTTTAGGTTAAGATTTAGGTGTGGATGTCTGGTTAACGTTTCCGTGGGTCAGTCACACGTGCGTCTCATTTGTTGGGTCTGATCTTAGATAGTGTTGTCTGCAGTCTTTGTCTTCGAGTGAATTCTTAATCTTCAAGAATTCGTAATTTTTTGTTATCACCCTTGAGCTATTGTACTTCTGAAATAATTGCCTCCTTTACCCTCAATGTATCACTCATGGTATCGAATATTCCTAAA
>NW_017090729.1:0-419 GCF_001483705.2 Eufriesea mexicana
TATGTTAGGTTAGTCTTGGTTAGGATAGGATGGCCTTGACTTTTCACCCAAACGTTGCCATCCTATGGACTTCTGAGCTCTACGCTCCTCTAACATGCCCTGCTTGGCTCTGGGGATGCCGGCAACAGTGGTCGCGGCACGTCAGTTTCCGTCTAAATACATTCGGTTTGGTAAGGTCTGGCTAAGTTTGGCCGGGTTAGCTTTTACTTTTGTGCTATACTGCATTTCGGGGGACTTCTGCTGTCTACTATGCTCTGGTACGTTCTACTTGTCTCTGGGAAGGGCAGCAATAGCGGTCTCGGCACGATAGGTTTAGCTAGGCTCCGTTAGGTCACGTTACGTTTGGCCTGGTTAGTACTGGATAGCTTTGACTTTTGTGCTATACACTGCTATTCGGTCGATATCTGCGCTCTGCGCTG
>NW_017090730.1:0-420 GCF_001483705.2 Eufriesea mexicana
AATGTACATAAATTTGAATTTTCCAAACACATTCTATATCAACGCAAATTCTATAGCACGCCAGCAGAATCTTTTCTTCTTATTTACGCAAGAAATATAGCTCACCACATTATTAGTCAAAAATATCAATGAAATTGTGCTTTTCAGCAACATTCTATAGCATTGCAGTGGCTACAGCTCGCTAATAGGATATTTCCTCCTTCTTAATGCAAGAGAGATAGCTCGCCACGATATTAGAAGAAAATGTCAACAAAATTGAACTATCCAGCCAGATTCTATAGCATAGAAATGCCTATAGCACGCCAATAGAATCTTTCCACCTTATTTATGCAAGAAAGTAAACTCACCACGATATTTGTCGTAATTGTCAATAAAATTGAGTTTGCCAGGCAGATTCTATAGCATTGCGATGGCTATAGC
>NW_017090731.1:0-420 GCF_001483705.2 Eufriesea mexicana
AATGTAGAGCGCAGAAATCCACTGCATAGCAGTGTACAGCACGAAAGACGAAGATACCTTCTCATAACCTAACCAAACATGACGTTTCCATACGTAGCGTATCTCAAACTATGGAGCCGAGACCACTGCAGCTGGTCTCCGCACAGCCAAGCAGAGTATACTGGAGTTCAGTACAGCGCCGGAATGCACAGAATTGTAGCGTAGAGCACAAAAAGCCAAACCCACCTTGTCCAAGCTTATCCCAACCTAACCGAGGCGAACGGAACATGGGTCAAACAAACGTGGAACGAATATATTTGCTCTTCTTCCCAGAGACATGCAGAATATATTAGGGCACAGTAGAGCGCACATGTCCACCGAATAGCTGTGTATGACGCAAATGTAGGATCTGTCCTTTCCTAGCTTAGCCAATCGTGGCAC
>NW_017090732.1:0-419 GCF_001483705.2 Eufriesea mexicana
CACGCCAGTTGAATCTTTCCTCCTTATATATGAAAGAATATTAGGTCACCAAGATATTAGTTGAAAACGTCAATAAAATTTAATTTTCCCTCCAGACCATATAGCATTGCAATTGCTTTGGCGCTCCAATCGAATCTTTCCTCCTGATATATGCAACAAAGTTAGCTCCACACGATATTGGTCGAATATGTCATTAAAATTGAATTTTCCATACAGATTCTATAGCATTGCAACGGCTATAGAACGTCACTAGTATCTTTCCTCCTTACTTATGCACCAAAGTTGGCGCACCACGATATTAGTCGAAAATGTCAATAAAAAAGAATTTTCCGGCTTGATTCTAAAGCATTGTAATCGCCATAGTGCGCCAATAGAATATTTCATCCTTATTAATGCAATACAGATATTTCACCACGATA
>NW_017090733.1:0-420 GCF_001483705.2 Eufriesea mexicana
TATATTTTCTTGTATATATTATATATAATATAGTACATATTATAAAATATGTCTATTTAGGAGCATTATCGTGGCTCGTGTCGAACAAACTGAACCAGGAACTTCTTTGGTGGATGTAGAAAAGATTCGAGAAACTTTAGCTGCCAATGGGGTTGGAATCATCGGCGGCACAGACACAATCATGAATACGACGCATATCGATAATACAAAACCTCCTACTGATGGAACACCTCGTCATACTAATACCAACGACGGTCAAACAACTATTATTAACAATACTATAACTACTATTCAAAATGAAGAAGTGGTACGTATAAAGCAATAACAAATTAAACTAATTAGGCATTAACAGAAATTTTCATATTCTTCAAATTATGTACATACTCTTATGACTATTTATATTTGAAATTTTGAAAATTA
>NW_017090734.1:0-420 GCF_001483705.2 Eufriesea mexicana
TAGAGCGGAGTAATCCATTGAATCGCAGAGTATATCAGATAAGGCAAAACTAACCAAACGAAAGGCAAACCAGCGGAACACAGCCAAACATAGCCTAACTCAGCCTAACGTGCCGAGATCGCCGTTGCTACCCTACGCAGAGCCAACCAGGTCATACTAGAGCACTGTACAGCGCACCGAATAGCAGTGTACAGCACTAAAGTTGAAGTTAACCTATCCAAACTAAGCCTAACCCAACCTTTCCGAACGTAACATGATACAACATGGCGTGACGAGGATACCGTCTATGGCCTTCCCAGAGCCAAGGTGAATACATTACAGCACTGTAGGGCGCTGGAACCCAGCTACTAGCAGAGTACAGCACCAAAGTCAAAGCAAGCCTCTCCTAGCCTAACCAACCGTAACATAAGTGTACGTAAC
>NW_017090735.1:0-420 GCF_001483705.2 Eufriesea mexicana
TGCTTCGACTTTTATGCTGCAAACGACTTTTCAGTAGATTTCTGTGCTCTACAATATTCTAACATGCTCTGCTTGTCTCTGGGGAGCCCAGCAGTAGTAGTTTCGTCGTGTTATGTTGAGTTAGGCAATGTTTTGCTACGTTACGTTTATTTCGGTTTGGATCAAAATGCTCCGGCTTTTGTGATATACATTGCTATTAGGCGGATTTCTGCGCTCTACATTCCTCTAATATACACTGCTTGGCCCTGGGATGGCCAGCAATACTAGTCTCGGCAATTCACTTTGAGTTATACTACGTTCGGTTAGGTTAAGTTAAGACAAGTTTGGTGAGGGCAGCTTCCACTTTTCTGCTATACGCTGCAATACGGTGGGTTGCTGCGCTCTTCTGTACTCTACGGCACGCTGCGCGGCTCCGCGGAG
>NW_017090736.1:0-420 GCF_001483705.2 Eufriesea mexicana
ACCTAACCAACCGTACATTGCCGAAGGTAACCTAACTCAACCTATCGTGCCGCGACCACAATTACTGGCCTCCAAAGAGTCAAGCGGAACGCACTGGTGGAGAATAGACCGCGGACACCCACATAATCGCAGTGTATACCGGAAAAGTAGTAGCTACCCAAGCGCAACCGAAATCAGCAGAACAAATGCAAATATAGCGTAACATAACCTATCGTGCCGAGACCGCTATTTTTGCCATTTCCAGAGACAAGCAAGACATACTATAGCACAGTAGAGCGCAGAAGTCCAGCGAATAGCAGTATACATCACTGAAGTTAAAGCTACCTTGTCCAAACTTAGCCTAGCACAACCGACCCGAAAGTTACCTGACAAGGTGTAGCTTGCTGAGGCCACTATTCCTGGCCCACTCAGCCCCAAGCT
>NW_017090737.1:0-420 GCF_001483705.2 Eufriesea mexicana
CGCATCACATAAGGCTATAGCACTAAAGTCAGAGCCGTCCTCTCAGAATCAACGCAATCGTAACATAACCGAGAGTTAGCTAACTCAAGCTAACGCGCCGCGCCCACTATTACCGTCCTCCCTAGAGCCAAGCAGAACACATTAGTGGGGAGTAGAATGTTGAAATCCATAGTATCGCAGTTTATATCTGAAAATTCAAGGTTAGCCGCACCTAACCCAAGCCACCAGGACTTAACCAAACATAGCCGAACCCAAACTAACCAGCCGAGAACGCTATTGATGCCATACCCAGAGCCAAGCAGTACATACCTGGGCGCGGTACATCTCAGAAGTCCAGCGTATAGCAGTGTGCCGCACAAAAGTTAAAGCTACCATAACCAAATTTAGTCAAACCCAAACTAACCGAACGTAACCTGACTC
>NW_017090738.1:0-420 GCF_001483705.2 Eufriesea mexicana
AACGTGCCGTGATCACTATCGCTGGTCTCCCGAGAGCCAAGCAGAATGTACTAGAGCAGAATAGTGCGCAGAAACCCACCGCATTGCACTGAATAGCACAAGAGTCATACATACCCTGACAAAACCTGACCTTACCCAAGATATCTAAACGCAGTGTATCAAAGCATGACGTGAAAAGGCCAATATTTATGACCTCCCCAGGGCAAATCAGAGCATATTAGGGCAGACTAGAGCGCAGAATTCCACAGAACAGCAACGAATGGCACAAATGTCAAAGTAGCCTCTCCAAACCTAGCCAAACTTTAACACATACAAACGTAGACAATCTAAATCTAATATGACGAGACCACTGTTGCTGGTCTCCATAGAGAAAAGCAGGATGCACCAGGGCACAGTAGAGCGCAGAAATCCACAGCATTG
>NW_017090739.1:0-420 GCF_001483705.2 Eufriesea mexicana
ATCCATCGTGGATTATTACGATTTACCTTTGAATACTTCGTTCCGCGACGACTCGCCCTGCGACTGACGGTACTTGGCGTCACCGGCTCGTGAGTAATCCTGCACGTCCCGTTTGCGCCAACGGTAGCCGGAAGAATTAGCTCGGATCTCGGCGAGGACGGGTGTCGCGAGACTCTCGTACGCGGAATATTCGCGTAATTTTCGCGAAACAGGGGTAGGTGGACCGGTGGTGGTGGTACTTGGTGGTCCCGTATGATTGAAATCGAGTTAGCCAATAAGCAAGGAACAGATAGCGACGAATTATAGCTACTCCGGACAGTGAGCTACGATGTTGCGGTCAACGTTTGAGGTTAATTGTTCGCTTTCCAGCCGAGCCAGCGTACAAATTGCGTTTGTAATGTTTCCACCGTGTCGAGTATC
>NW_017090740.1:0-420 GCF_001483705.2 Eufriesea mexicana
GGGAATGGCAGCAATAGCGGTTTCGTCACGTCTGGTTGAGTTAGGCTATGTTCGGTTATGTTCCGTTCGTTTGGGTTAGGTACGAGTAGCTTTGACTTTACTGATATACACTGCGATTCAATGTATTTCTGCCTTCTGCACTCCACAAACATGCTCTGCTTGGCTCTGGGCGGCCAGCGGTAGTGGTCACGGCACGTTAAGTTGAGTTAGGCTACGTTTGGGTATGTTACAATCGGTAAAGTTAAGGGAGGACATATTTGTCTTTTGTGCCATGGTCCGCGATTAGGTGAATCTCTGCGCCATATTGTGCTCTAATATTATCAGCTTGGTTATGGGAAGGCCAGCAATATTGCTCCAGGCTCGTTAGGTTAAGTTACGTTACGGTTATGATACGGTTGGTTAGGTTGGAGAGGATAGCTG
>NW_017090741.1:0-420 GCF_001483705.2 Eufriesea mexicana
ACAGCATAAAAGTCAAGGCTGCCCTATCATAACCTAACCTAATGTAACATAGCCGAACGTTATACGTCTCAAAAAAAGTGCCGAGGCCACTGTTTCTGGCCTGCCCAGAGCCAAGCAGGGCACAATAGAGCACAACAGAGCGCCGAAGTCTACAGAACAACAGTCTATACCACGAAAGTCAAAGCAATCCAAACCTAAGCGAAACCAACAAAGCCTAACCAAACGTAGCTAAACTCAACCTATCGTGCCGAGGCAGCTATTGTTGGTCTCCGCTGAGTGGGGCAGTGAGCAGCAGAGCAATGTAGAGAGCAAATATCCACAGAATAGCAGTGTAAAACGCACAAGTCAAACCTACCCTATCCTCCCCTAGCCAAACGTAACAGGAGCGGACGTAACGTAACCTAACCAGACGTGCCACGA
>NW_017090742.1:0-420 GCF_001483705.2 Eufriesea mexicana
TGGTTATTACGTTATAGCAAATGCTACAACGTAGGTACATTGTCTGTGTAGCTACACCTTACAGATAACGAAAATTATTAACGGAATGAAGGAATAGTGAGCCTCGACCTAATTTTCTTCTGATTTAGCCGGCCTGTCCTCCAACTTCTTTCTCAACTGCTTAAACATAACGACGATGTCTCGTTCCATTTCCCCAATTTATACCTGCGCTTTAATTTTCAGGCTTGTTTATTACTCTGGGTCGCGTGAGCGTTAACCTCTTGGCGACACCACGCGGTCGCTATCACTGTCAAGTTAGATATTCAGTGCAATATATGTAGGGATAAATTTAATTGGCATTCAAGAATCAGAGATGTCATTTAATTATAAAATATATATTTATTACGCGCTAAATGAGAATAAGGGTAAAATACAACTAAA
>NW_017090743.1:0-420 GCF_001483705.2 Eufriesea mexicana
ATCGACGAAACCAAAATTGCGCTTGATTGGTAGTTACAGTATCGGGACCATAAACACTGTGCAAATTTTCAGCCGCCTGGTTTGCGTTTTCGCCTTTATCGAAGAAAAACTGTAAAATACAGCGTATTTTTTCTGTGCTGGCGTTCATCTTTGACGCGCGCTGGAACGATACTTAGACAAGCAATCACAAAACTCTCTGAGATGTTTTTTTTTAGGAAGAAATCTTATCTTTCTAACGCTACACAGATTAATCCGATCGCGCTTATACAACGCGAGCTATAGACAAATAAAGCCATTTATTACAAAAATAATGAATTTTTTCTGAATGTCAATCGAAGTGGCATTATGTATCGTAGAGATCATTCGTATTGTCACGATCTGGGTTTCGATTACCGGGCACGGTAGCCATGGACGCACGGG
>NW_017090744.1:0-420 GCF_001483705.2 Eufriesea mexicana
TTGTCGTTTAACGGTGTTAATCTTAATTATCGGGGAAAGTTATTATAAATATAAAAAGTTATGGCTATACCAAATGCTTTGACGCTTAAATTTAAGATTTTTCAAAATGTGGAGTTAATCGATTTGTGCAGTGAACGGCTCATATATTGATAGACTTGTGAGAACGTATATATACGTCACCTAACAATCCATCTTCTTCAATCATAGAAATAGGTTACTCGAATTTTTATTATTGTATAAATAATATTTATTGCTCGAAGATAAGGAATCGCATAAATGATTTTAATTTTTTTAAAGACCACGAGTGATACACGTGTCCAGATAGGGATAGATAACATAAAGCATTGGCGTAGACCAAAGCCAGGAAACCGGTGGCCCGCGGGCTACATAGTATCTGTTTCACCATGAGAGCCACTCTCG
>NW_017090745.1:0-420 GCF_001483705.2 Eufriesea mexicana
AACGTAGCAAAACAACCCAACGTTGCGAGACCACCATTACTGGCCTCCACTGAGTCGAGCAGGGTATAGTAGAGATATGTAAATCGTAATGGTCCAAGGAATAGCAGTGTATAGCACACAAGTAATCCCAATCGTATCGTAACTCTTCGAAACGTAATATAAACAAACGTAATATAACCTAACCTAACATGCCGAGACCATCATTGTTGGCCTTCCAGAGCAACGCAGAATATACTAGATCACAGTAGAGCGCAGGAACCCACCGAATAGCAGTCTATAGTGCAAAAGTCAAAGCCATCCTAACCAAACCTATCCTAACATAGCGAAGCCAAACGTGTCACGAACAGTATTGCTGGCCTCCAGAGAGACAATCAGAACATATTAGAGCACAGTAGAGCACTGAAATCCAACGAATGGCGG
>NW_017090746.1:0-420 GCF_001483705.2 Eufriesea mexicana
AAGCTGAAAATACTGGATCTTTGTATGGCGCAGGAATCCACCTAATAACAGACAATAGCCATAAAGTCAAGGCTATCGTCTCCGAACCTAACCAACCGTACCATAATCAAACATAACATAGTTCAGCCTATGGTGCCGAGACCTCTATTGCTGGCTTTCTCGGAGCCAAGCTGAAAATAGTAAAGCACATTAGGGTGCAGAAACCAAACCAGTGACAGACAGTGACACTAAACACAAAGACATCCTCTCCTAACATAACCAATCGTGACATGATCAACCTTAAGATAACCAACCGTAACATAACCCAGCCTAACGTGCCGCGATCACAAATGCTGGCCTGCCCAGGGCCAAGCGGAACACATTAGTGGAGAGCAGAATGCAGAGATCCATAGAAACGCAGTGTATTTCAGAAAAGTTAAA
>NW_017090747.1:0-420 GCF_001483705.2 Eufriesea mexicana
CTAAACTGTCTAATTCCACCAAGAATAACCATACGACCATTGAGAAATTAAATACCACTAATGTATTCTGATGAAATTAAGAAAATTTCAAAATGTAGAATGTAACTTCCGACTGACTCAATTCTCTTAACTTTTAAATCTAATCCTCGTTCATTTCTCCTTCACGTATACTTATTTAATTCATCGCACAATGAAGAGACATTTAATAAAGGAATTTAGCATTAAAAAGAAAATTATTCGTGGCAACAAAATTATTATAAAATTAATCATTTTAAATAATGGAAATTTCTATTTATTACTTTTGATGCTATTATAATTAGATCCAAAGTCCAATGTTATTGGTATGCATAGATTCAATAGGATTTTTCTCTCTTATTTATGTAAAAAAATGAGCTCACCACGATATTAGTCGAAAATATC
>NW_017090748.1:0-420 GCF_001483705.2 Eufriesea mexicana
GCTCTACAGTGCCCTACTCTACTCTACTCAGCACAAATCTCGGGAGGCGAGCAATAGTGGTCGCGGCACGTCAGGTTGAGCTAGGTTACGTTTGGTCTGGTTAGGTTAGGATACGTTTGGCTAGGTTAGCTTTGACTTTCGCACTATACACTTTTATCCGGTGGATTTCGGCGCTCTGCTGTGCTCTAGTTCTTCCTGCTTATCTTTGTGGAGGACAACGATAGTGGTCTCGTCACGTTAGGTTGAGTTAAGCTGCGTTCGCTTATGTTACACTAGGCTAGGTTGGGATTGGCTACTTTGGCTTTTGTGCTATTCACTGCCATTACGCGGACCACTTCGCTTCAATATGCTCTAATGGCCTCTGCTTGGCCCTGCGGTGGCCAGCGATGTTGGTCTCGGCACGTTAGTTAGAGTAGGGTT
>NW_017090749.1:0-420 GCF_001483705.2 Eufriesea mexicana
AAACGTATCCTAACTTAACCTAAGATGACGAGACCTCTATTGCTGACATCCACAGAGAAAAGCGGAGTGTACTAGAACGCTGTAATGCGCAGAAATCTACCGCTTTGTAGTGAAAAGCACAGAATTCGAGGAAACCCAATCATAACCTGACCTAACCTGACATAGCCAATCTTAGCGGAACTCTACAGAGCGCGCTGCGGCCACTTCTCCCGGACTCTCCAGAGCAACACAGAATACGGTAGAGCACAGTAGATCACAGGAACCCACCGGATAAAAGTGTACAGCACGAAAGTCGAAGCCATACTGAAGAAATTTAGCCAAATGTAACCTAACCAAAGGTAGCATTGCTCAACGTAACGTGCACAGACGACTATCGCTAGCCTGCTCAGGGCCATGCAGAATACAGTAGGGCACATTCGA
>NW_017090750.1:0-420 GCF_001483705.2 Eufriesea mexicana
CGACACGTCAGCGCGAGGATTTGCCGAAGAAAATGGCGCGGATGGAATGAAAAAGAGGAACGCAGCGACACTCGTTACAGAGTCGTTCATCAAGGAGCATTACCAGGACAAGGTTCCTCGCGCAACGTCCAATCTCGTATCGATCAATCGCCGAGTGCTTAGACACGTTCGATTAATTTCAATCGGTGGTACCCGCGACCCTCGATGCGCATAAATCTCCGGCGAATAAAACGGACACGAGGATCCTTTGATCGCGAGCTGCACGCGCTAGCCTTTGCTCGCGATCAATACCGCGTCGCGCGTTCATCAATCTTGCACGATCA
This sequence comes from Eufriesea mexicana, assembly GCF_001483705.2. NCBI lineage: Eukaryota > Metazoa > Arthropoda > Insecta > Hymenoptera > Apidae > Eufriesea > Eufriesea mexicana. The sequence goes on from NW_017090750.1 coordinate 324, forward strand.
CCGGCAAAAGGGATCGTGTATTGCGCATTGTCCGTGGAAAAATTCAATTACCTACTCCTTCCGATACCGATCAGCGATTGACTCGTTCGAACGGGGA
>NW_017090751.1:0-420 GCF_001483705.2 Eufriesea mexicana
GAAAAGTAAATGCTGTCCATACTTGGCCCGTACCCACGTGACATAACAAAGCAAAGCCTGACCATACACATCGAGCTGCGACTACTATTACTGGACATCCCGGGGCCAAGCAGAATATAGTACAGCACAGTAGAGAGCAGAAATGCACCGTCCATCGTTGTATACCGCGAAAGTGAAACCTATCCGCAACTAACCCAAGCATACGTATCGAAACCTAACGTAGCCTATCTCAACCTAACGTGCCGAGACCACCATTACTGGCCTCCCCAGCGCCAAGCGGAGCATATAAGATCACAGTAGGGAGCAGAAATCCACCGAAGAACGTTGTATAGCAAAAAAGTATAAGCTACCCTATTCTAACCACACCAAACGTAACATAAACGAACGCAACCTGTCTCAGCCTGACGTGCCGAGAGCACT
>NW_017090752.1:0-420 GCF_001483705.2 Eufriesea mexicana
CGAAACCGGACGTTGAATAACTCTTTGGCACATGATGGGATTAAAAGTGTCCTATCTTTTTGATGCATCGAAATGCATAGTGGGACATTTTTATTTAGTCCCAGGAGAGAACAGTAAAGAGTCGAAATACCCATCGAATAACAGCGAAAAGCACAGATTCCTAACCTAACTTAACCTATTCACAGCAGCGCATAGCAGAACGCAGTAGAGATAAGCAGAGTACAAGTGCCGAATAGCATCGAATAGCACCGAATAGCAACGAATAGCACCGAATACCACCAAATAGCGCCGAATAGCACTGAATAGCACCAAATATCATCGAATAACGCCAAATAGTGCCGAATACCATCGAATAGCGCCGAATACCATCGAATAGCGTCGAATAGTGCCAAATACCACCGAATAGTGCCGAATACCATC
>NW_017090753.1:0-421 GCF_001483705.2 Eufriesea mexicana
GGATATGGCACAAACGTCAATGCCGCCCCTTCCTAACCAAACCAAACTTAAAGTTACCAAGCCTAACGCAACCCATCCTAACGTGCCGAGACCCATATTGCTGCCCTCCTGGGAGCCAAGCAGAACAAGTTAGAGGAGAGCAGGGCGTAGAAGACCATAGAATCTCAGTGCACAGCACAATACTGGAAGATACACTATCCTAACATCGCCAAACGTTCGATAAAGGAACGTAGATTGACTCATACTAACGCGCCGAGACCACACTTGCTTGCCTCCCCAGAGACAATCAGAGCATACTAGAGCACAGACACCACGAAAGTCAAAGCAACCCATGCCTAACCCAAAGTAATGTAACCACACCACACCTAGCCTAACTCAACCTAAAGGGCCGAGACCATTATTACTGCCCCCCCCCCCCCCC
>NW_017090754.1:0-421 GCF_001483705.2 Eufriesea mexicana
CAACAGTGCACTCTAGCAGTTGGATTAACCTGTTCAATCCTGACCCATATTACATAGCAATTCTTAAATAAAGAAAGACAGATCCACTGTTGTTGGGGGTATTAGCAACTGTCATTACAGTACAGAGTACAGGCATCACCACAGTCTCTTAGCCAGTGTACAAGTTTCTTCACTGATAATTTACGTTTCGCAGTATTTCTAGGAAAATCAATATACCGTATGGTTAAGGCTAGAGATATTTACAATTGACAGTAGTGTACTTATTTCGGCCATCATCTCAGTGCTGTAGCCGTTGCATTAATTTGTTCACTGATGACTTAGCAACTCTTCCAATTCTAGCGTGACATAGGAATGAACAATTATCCCACGAGATACTAATAATTCACGGAACAGTAATGTGTACATCCTTCATGGCAGTACC
>NW_017090755.1:0-421 GCF_001483705.2 Eufriesea mexicana
GAGCAATGTAAGGAGCAGAGATCTACCGAATAGCAGTGTATAGCACAAACATCAAAGCTATCCTATCCTAACCTAACCAAGCGTACCGTAAGCGGACGTAACCTAACCCAAACTGTCGTGCATCGACCGCTATTGGTGGCCGCACGAGAGCTAAGCAGAGTACAGCAGAGCAATATAGTGCGCTGAAATATTCCGAATAGCAGCGTATAGCACAAAAGTCAAGGCCATCATAACCAAACCTTGCCAAATTTAACCCAACAAAACGCGTTATAACACAACCTAACCTTCGAAGACCACTACTACTGTCCTCCAGAGATTTGAGCGGAGTATAGTTGAGCAATGTAGGGCGCAGAAATTCACATTATTACAGTGTATAGCACAGAAGTCAAAGCTACCCTGTCCTAACTTAACCACACGTAAC
>NW_017090756.1:0-421 GCF_001483705.2 Eufriesea mexicana
CACTGTGCTCTATTACGTTATGCTTGCCTCACTGTAGGCCGGCAATAGTAGTATGATCGTGTCAGGTAGATTTAGGCTTCGTTCGGTTGTCTTACGTTTGGCTGGGTTAGAGTAGGCAACATCGACCTTTGCGCTATTCAATGCCGGTCGGTAGATTTCTGCGCGCTACCGTGCTCTAATGTGCTCTGTCTGGCCCTGTGGATGCCAGCAATATTGTCCTCGTCATGTTCTGTTTAGATACACTACGTTTGGATAGGTTAGGTAAGGTCTGGTTGCGTCAGGTTATGTCCGAGTTTTGTGCTATACGCTGCTGTACGGTCGATTTTTGCACGCTACATTGCTTTACTGTAATCCACTCGAAACAGTGGATGCGAGCAATAGCGTCCGCGGCACGTTAGCTTGTGTTAGGTTACGTTCGGTT
>NW_017090757.1:0-421 GCF_001483705.2 Eufriesea mexicana
GTCTCGTTTAGCTATATTTGTATAGGATAATTGATTTTTGCGATAAACACTTCTATTCCGTCATTTTCTGCGCTCTCTTATGATCTAATATGTTCTGCTTGGTGCTGGGGAGGCCAGTAATAGAGCTATCGGCTCGTTAGGTTTATTTATTCTACGTTCGGTTAGGTTAGGATAGTTTTGGTTAGGCTTTGATAGCTTCGCGTTTCCAGGTACAAACTGTTTTACGGAGGATTTCTACGCTCCAATGTGCCGTAGTACATTCTGCTTGCCTCTGGAGGACCAGCAATGGCGGTCTCCGCACGCAAGGATAATTTGGGATGCGTTCGTTTATAATACGGTAGGATAGGATGTGATAGGGTATCTTTGGCTTTTCTGCTTTACACTGCTATTCGGCGGATATCTACGATCAGCGTTGCTCTAC
>NW_017090758.1:0-421 GCF_001483705.2 Eufriesea mexicana
TAACCAAACGTAATATATCTCAAACTAACGTGACGCGACGACTACTGCTCTCCTTTCAAGAGTCAAGAAAAACATACTAGAAGGATGTAGAGAGCAGAAATCCATAGAATCGCAGTGTATTGCGGAAATGTCAAAGCTATCCAAGACTAACCCAAGAAAGTACAACCTAACCAAACGTAACATATCTCTACCTAACGTGCCGCGGCCACTGTTTGTGGCCTACCGAGAGCAAAGCAGAGCATATATGGTCAAAGCAGGGCGCAGCAATTCACCGAAAAGCAGTGCATAGCACAAAGGTGAAAGCTGTCCATTCCTAACATAGCCAAACGTAACATATCCAAAGGCACCATAATCCAATCAAACGTGCCTAGGCCACTGCTGCTGGCCTCCACATCGCCAAGCAGACCATATTTGAGGATTG
>NW_017090759.1:0-421 GCF_001483705.2 Eufriesea mexicana
ATTAATCCATACATCCATACATTCATCCATCCATCCATACATGCATCCATCCATACATCCGTCGATCCATACATCCATACATACATATATAAATATATCCATCCATACATTCGTCCATCACTACATTCATACGTACATCTATACATACATCCATGCGTTCATCCATACCTTCATTCATCCATCCATACACCCATACATCCACACATCCATATATCCATAAACACATCCACCAGTGATTCCATCCATCGATACATGCATCCATCCACGCATCCATACATGTATACATCCATGCATCCAGCCATTCATTCATCCATACATCCATCCACCGATACATGCATCCATCCATACATTCATACAAACATCTATTCAACCGTACATACGACCATACATACAACGATACGTACATCCATGCATCCATATG
>NW_017090760.1:0-421 GCF_001483705.2 Eufriesea mexicana
TTTGTTTCGGTTGGGCTAGGATAGTTTTGACTTTTTTGCTATACACTGCTACTCGGTGGATATCTGCGCTCTACTGAGTTCAAATATGCACCGCTTTGTCCTGCGGAGGCCAAAAACTGTGGTCGCTGCGCGTGGGGTAGAGTTAGGTTACGTTCGATTCGGTTAGGTTGGTTTAGGTTCCGTCAGGATGTCTTTAACTTTTCTGCTTAACACAGCAATCCGGCGGATTTCTGCGCTCTACTGTGCTCTAGTACCACCTGCTCAACCGTTCGGTAGTCAGCAATAATGGTCAATGCACATTAGGTTAAGTTATGTTACATTTGGCAATGTTACATTTGCATAGGTTTGTCAAGGGTAGGTTCGGCTTTATATATTCTAATATGCTCTGCTTGGATCTGCGGTGGCCAGCAATAGTGGTGTC
>NW_017090761.1:0-421 GCF_001483705.2 Eufriesea mexicana
GGCCTCATCAATGGTACTTGAGAACTTTCAGAGCCTTCACACGGTCTATTCTGAACAAAGGGCAGAACGAAATACCGGGACGAAATTCCAAGGCTTAAGACATACCTTCCATCACAGTATCTAATGATAATCCTTATAACGACTCGTGAGTCGCGGGAACTTACTTCAAAGAAGGTATAAATCATGCCTAAACAAATCTAAAACACGAACAGACCGAATTTTCGATGTAAAACACATGGCAATCCTATCTCCAGGATAGTATGAAGCCATTCGATCGCACTGCATCAGGCACGTAAACTCTTTAAAAGGTCAAGCTCAATAAATTGTTTATATATGTTGGAATCGAATTTGGATAGATTGACTTAACTCTTTGCACTTGAGAGGCACCTCTCAGTCACCATTTAATCAAATTGTAAAGATC
>NW_017090762.1:0-421 GCF_001483705.2 Eufriesea mexicana
GCTCTTCGGTGGACCTTTGCACTCTACTGTGCTCCAGTATATTCTGCTTGGCTCTGGGGAGGCCAGCCATACTGGTCTCGGCACGTTAGGTTGTGTTAGGGTGCGTTTGGTTACGTTACGTTTGGTCATGTTTGGATAGGATAGCTTTGGCTTTTGTGCCATACGCTGCTATCCGTTGGATTTCTGCGCTCTACTATGCTCTAATGTTTTCTGCTTTGCTCTGTGTAGATTAGCAATGGTGGCATGGACACGTTAGGTTTAGCTAGGTTACGTTCGGTTAGGTCAGGCTAGGTTAGGTTTTGTTACGATGGCTTTGACATTTGTGCTACACACCGCTATTCTGTCGATACCTGCGCTCTGCGTTCTCTACTATCATCCGCTTGTCTCTGGGGAGGCTTGCGATTGTTGTCGTGGCACGTTT
>NW_017090763.1:0-421 GCF_001483705.2 Eufriesea mexicana
TTCGTGCTATACACTGCTGCTCGGAGGATATCAGCGCTCGACTCTGCTCTACTCGATTCTGGTTGGCCCTGGCTATGCCAGCATTCTTGATTTCGGTGCGGTAGGTTTGGTTAGGCTGCGACAGCTTATGACAGGCTCGGCTATGCTAGGACAGAGCAGCTTAGCCTTTTGTGTCATACACTGCTATTCGGTGGACTTCAGCGCTCTACTGTGCTCTAATAAGTTCTGCTCGGCTCTGGAGTGGCCAGTAGTAGTGGTCTCTGCACGCTAGTTTGAGTTATGTTACGTTGCGATAGGATAGGTTAGGAAGGCTTTTTTGGGATTGCTGTGACTTTTGTGCTATACACTGCTTTTTCGTCGATTCCTGTTATATACTGTGCTCTAATGTATTCCGATTGGCTCTGGGTATGCCAGCAGCAGT
>NW_017090764.1:0-419 GCF_001483705.2 Eufriesea mexicana
GGATTGAACGCGTTAGGCGATCTATTCACCAAGCTACAACAGATTATAGATTTCGAATAGACCCATTTTCTGGAAAGTAGATGGCTGTACTTGCCATTGGATTGAACGCGTTAGGCGATCTACTCACCAAGCTATAGCAGAATATAGATTTTGAATAGACCTATCCTCTGGCAAGAAGATGGCGGTACTTGCCATTGGTTGATGACGGTATGCGACCTATTCTCCAAGCTATAACAGATTATAGATCTTGAATAGGCCTAATCTCTGGCAAGTAGAAGGCAGCACTAGCCATTGGATTGAAGGCGCTAGGCGATCTATTCTCCAAGCTATAACGTGTTACAGATTTCGAATAGACATTTTCTCTGGCATGAAGATGACTGCTCTTGCCATTGGATTGAAGGCGTTAGGCGATCTATTCA
>NW_017090765.1:0-421 GCF_001483705.2 Eufriesea mexicana
TTGCTGGTCTCGCCAGGACCAAGTAGAACATGGTAGAGCTCAGTAGAGCGCTAAAATCCACGGTATAACCGTGTAGAGTTCGGAAGTCATAGCTATCCTAACCAAACCTTACGTAACGTAACCAAACCTATCCTAACGTGACGTAACCTAACCTAACCTAACCACACCTGCTTGAATCCACAGAGCCTAGCAGAAAATATTGGATCCCAGCAGAGCGCAGCAATCCACCGAATAGCAGTGCATTGCACAAACTCATAGCTATCGTATCCTAACCAAACCAAACGTGACGAAACCACACTTAACATATCTCAACCTAAAGTGCCAAGGCAACCATTGCAGGCCTCCCCAGTGCCAAGCAGGGCATACTAGTACGATGTAGAGCGCAGAAAGCCGGCGAATAGCAGTGTACAACACAAAAGTC
>NW_017090766.1:0-421 GCF_001483705.2 Eufriesea mexicana
CAGCGCTTTACATTGCTCTACTATACTCTGCACGGCTATCGGGATGCCAGCAATAGTGGTCGCAGTACGATTGGTTGAGTTACAATACGTTCGGCTAGGTTAGGTTACGCCGCTTAAGGTTAGGATAAGTTCGACTTTTGTACTACACACTGACATTCAGTAAACATCTGCGCTCTTCGCAGATCGGAATCTGCCTGTGTCTGGGGACGCCAGTTGTAGCGGTCGCGGCCGGTTATGTTGAGTTATATTACGCTTGGTTAGGCCAGGCTTGGATATGCTTGGTTGGGATAGCTTTAGCTATTGCGCTATACGCTGCTACACTGTCTATTACAGCGCCCAGCATTGCTCTGCAATACGCTGCTTGGCTTGCATGAGGCCAGCAGTAGTGCACGTGGCTCACCAGGTTGTGTTACTTTACGTT
>NW_017090767.1:0-420 GCF_001483705.2 Eufriesea mexicana
ATGGATGTATGGGCGGATGGATGTATGTATCGATGGATGTATGTATGGGTGGTTGTATGGCAGGGTGGATCTACGGAATGATGGGTGTATGGATGGATGAATGTATGGATTGATGGCCGTATGAATGGATGCATGTATGGATGGGTTGAGGTGTTGATGAACGGATGTACCGATGAATGGATGTACGGATGAATGGATGCATGGATGTATTGAGGTATGGATGTATGTATGGATGGATGTATGAATGTGTGAATGGATGGATTTATATATGTATGGATGTATGGATTGATGGATGTATGGATGGATGGATGTGAGGATGGATGGACTTGTGGATGTATGGATGCATGAATGTATGGACGTATGAATGGATGGATGTGTGGATGGATGGATGTATGGATGTATGGATGTATGTATGTATGC
>NW_017090768.1:0-421 GCF_001483705.2 Eufriesea mexicana
GCCAGCAATGGTGGTCGCGGTGCGTTAGTTTGAGTTATGTTACGTTTGGTCATGTTACGATTGGTTCGGTTAGGAGGGGATAACTTCGTCTGTAGTGCTGTAGTCTACTATTCGGTGGATTTCTGCGCCCTACAGCGCTCTAACATTTTCTGTCTGAACCTCGGAATTTCAGAAATAGTGATCTCGGCATGATACGTGGAGTCAGGAGGTTCTGTTAGGTTAAATTTTGTCAGTATTCATTCAATTTTTGCGCTGTACGCTGCTGTTCGGTGGATTTTTGCGATCCATTGTTCTCTAGTATGTCCTGCTTTGCTCTGGGGAGGGCATCAATAGCGGGGTCGGCACATTACGTTAAGTCAGGCAATGTTCGGTTTTGTTCTGTTGCCTTGGGTTAGGCTTGGATAGCTTTGACTTTTCTGAT
>NW_017090769.1:0-421 GCF_001483705.2 Eufriesea mexicana
ATCCAAACTTCCTATCTCTTAATTAACGATCTTCCTGTCTACTAATTATGCATAATCTCTCGAGATTTCCCTCTTACCATTAACACCGCTATTCCTCCGAATAATTCAATTTGACACGCATCAGGCGTGAAGTCATTAAAAACAACACAGGTGTTGAATTAGAAGGAGCTGGGTCAGAATTAAAGCGTGGGTAAAATAAAACTAAAAACTGAAATAAAGCAGAGGTTAAAGGCTTTATTTTAGAAATACTCTAGGGGTTACGTCTCTCCTCGACAACTGAATTCGAATTTTTCGAGTTTTCTTCCACAGGAGGAAATTTTCCAGTACTACATCCAGGCCCTTTCAAGCCACCCCATAAATTTCCTATGTCCATTTCGACGTAAATAGCCCTGGTATATAAGGGTACCATTTCGGATCATTT
>NW_017090770.1:0-421 GCF_001483705.2 Eufriesea mexicana
GTGCATAATTCTGTGGAAAGAAGTATACTTTTTCGATTAGGTGTCTGTTGAATATTGCCATTTTTGTATTTGCACTTCGAATTTTTTTAAAAGGGGTTGAAAGGGGTTAAAAGGGGTGTGCTTAGAAATTATTGCGGTATATCAGTGCGTGAGGAGAGATTGGTCGAAAAGAATTGATATATATCTTCAAAAACAGGAAAATAGTGCTAATATGATTACAACATTTGTGCAGTTTTGTATGTAGAGATCTAGAAAGGTTACATCTTATTGTACTATGAGTTATATTAACCCTTTGCACTCCACGATTTTTTGGCCAAAGAAGGATAGGAATTCAAAGATTTTCTGTTACAAAGCTGATGATATTTTTCTGAGCAGGAATAAGAAGTCGTATGATAATTAACACGTAGAATTATTTGATTTC
>NW_017090771.1:0-421 GCF_001483705.2 Eufriesea mexicana
AAATTGGTCGCGGCACGTTAGGTATCGTTATGTTATGCTTAACTAGGATATATTAGGTCAGGTTTGGTCCTCTTATCCTTTAATTTTGTGCCACATACTCATCTTTGGAGGGTTTCTACGTTCTACATTGCTCTAAAATACTCTGCTCGACTCTGGAGTGGTCAGTGATGTTGGTCTCGACACGTTAGGTTGGGTTAGATTACATTCGGGTACGTTACGACCGGTTACCTTAGCAGAGGCTGGCTATCACTTTTGCCATAAACAATGCTCTTCGGCGGATTTCTGCACTCTACTGTACTCTAATATGCTCAGCTTGGCTCTGGCACGGCCAGGAATGGTGGTATCAGCACGTTTCGTTGTGTTAGGCTACGTTCGGTTAAGTTAGGTTAGGTCATGTTAGGTTAGCGTATCTGTGACTTTT
>NW_017090772.1:0-421 GCF_001483705.2 Eufriesea mexicana
ATTGCTAGCCTTCCAAGAGCCAAGCACAAAATGCTAGAGCTCTGCATTCCGCAGGAATCCACCCAATAGCAGACTATAGCACCAAAGTCAAAGCAAACCACTACTATCCTAGCCAATGGTAACATAACCTAACGTAACATGACTCAACATAACGAGACTAGACCTCTATTGCTGGCCTTCCCGGAGCCAAGCAGGACACACTAGATCACAGTAGAGCCCAGGAATCCGCCGAGTAACGGTGTGCAGTACAAAAGTTAAAACTACCCCAACCAAACTTATTCTATACCTACTTAACCGAACGCAACCTGACACATTGTAACGTGCCGAGGCCACTATTGGTAGCCATCCCAGAGCCAGAATGAAAATGTTATAGCCATGTAGGGGGCAGAAACCCACCTAATAGCAGACTCTAGCACTAAAG
>NW_017090773.1:0-421 GCF_001483705.2 Eufriesea mexicana
ATATTGTTAAGAATATTAATAAAAATGAAAATTAAAAAATATCTTTATAGTCTCCCAATTTCTTGAAATCTAAAATTTCATATATTAAATTAAGTTTCCCTGTCTTCAAATATACATACATACAAACAGTAAAAGAATTTCCAATATGTGAATGGCACATCTGTCTCATAAAGAACTTTAATCAATGCTAAGATTCTAAAAACCTACTTTCTAAGTAGGCAAGTTGTAATACATCATGCGGGTTATTCTGTTTCTTTGTCATATACTATGTGCAAACATTTAGATAAAAGTATAAAAATATAAAAATCTCCCTCAAGTAATCCTCCAACAAAAATAGTAGCTAAAATAAATTTAAGTTGACTTTTTATAAACAATTGAGTTAATAAAATTTTATTTCAGTTTTTGATTTCCTATTAATATT
>NW_017090774.1:0-422 GCF_001483705.2 Eufriesea mexicana
GGTGTACTTTTGCCATCTACTGTGCTGTAACATGTGCTGCATGTCTCTGGGCTGGCCAGTATTGGTCGTCTCTGCTCGTTAGGTTTAGTTAGGAATCGGCTCGTTAGGTTAGGTTCGGGAGGCTTGGCTAGGATTTCTCTGACGTTTGTGCTGTTCACGACTGTCCGGCCGATATCTGCTCCCAACAGTGCTCTACTATACTCTCCTCGATTCTGGGGAGCAAGCAATATATATCGTAGCAAGCTATGTTGGGTTAGGTTTCGTTTGGTTGGCCTAGGTTAGGCTAAGTTTGGTTACTGTAGCTTTGACTTCTGTGCCATACACTGCTAGTTGGTGAACTTCTCTGATCTGCAGCGCTCTACTACATTCTGCTTAGCTACGAGGAGGCCAGGAGCAGTGGTCGCTGCACGCTACTTTCAGCT
>NW_017090775.1:0-422 GCF_001483705.2 Eufriesea mexicana
ATTTCCATTTTTCAATGCGAATATTAGTTTTTTATTTGATTACTAATTTTTTAATCTGCTTTTAAAACAATTTATCAATTTCATTAACTAACCAGCTATCAAATCATTTTTAAAAAATGAAATTATTGATCCAATCCATCTCTAAAATTTTTATTTCCAATTTTTTTACCACGAATATATTATTTTCTTCATTTCGTAGGTACTACTAATTTGTTAAAAAAATTTTCAGCTACGTTAATTAATAAATTACCGTATTATTATCTTTCGATTAAGTCATTCGAAAATTCTCGTCCCTTTTTCGCGTTGATTTTCCATTCGTCCACTAATCTCCACCCCCTGCAATAAATTCCTCGCAAGTTTTTTTAATTTTTTACAACACTTCGCTCACGGACATCCCCCTACCTAATAATCATTCCCACCCT
>NW_017090776.1:0-421 GCF_001483705.2 Eufriesea mexicana
TGTATGGATGAACGAATGGATGGTTGTATGGATACAGTTATGGATGTGCGTGGGGATGGATGTATTGATTATGGATGCATGTATGTATGGATTTTTGGGTGGATGTGTTAATGGATGGATGGACACATGTATGGCTGGATGTACGCATGGATGGATGTAGGGATGGATGGATGTATGGATGGATGGAGGGTTGAATGTGTGGATGGGTGTATGTATGGTTGGATAGATGTATTGGCGGATGTATGTATGGATGTATGTATGTATGTGTATATGGATGTGCGTATGAATGGATGTAAGGATGTACGTATGGATGTATGTATAGACGCATGTATGGATGTATGTGTGGATGTATGCATGGATGTATATCTGGATGTATGTATGGATGTCTGTATGGATGTATGCAGGAATGTATGTAGGGATG
>NW_017090777.1:0-422 GCF_001483705.2 Eufriesea mexicana
TGCATGGTTATGTTACGTTTTCTAGTGTTTGGCCTGGATATCTTTTACCTTTCTGCTATACACTTCGATTCTATGGATTTCTGCACCCTACGCTCCTCTAATAAGTTCTGTACGGTCCAGGGGAGGCCAGCAACAGTGGTCGAGGCACAGTAGTTCGGGTTAGATTACGTTCGGTTGGTTCCGGTTAGGATAGGTTAGGCTGGGGTAGCTACGACTCTTGTGCTACACTCTGCTATTCTATGGACCTCTGTGCTCTTCTGCGTGCTATCATACCCTGGTGGTCGGCACGTCAGGTTGTTTTACGTTACCTTCGGTTAGGTTTGGTTAGGCTATGTTTGGTTATGGTAGCTTTGCCTTTTGTACTGTACACTTTTATTGAGAGGACTTCTGTAATCTACGGCGCTGCTCTACATTATGCTTGG
>NW_017090778.1:0-422 GCF_001483705.2 Eufriesea mexicana
CCAAGGTTATTAGGTACCCAGAAGTTTAGAAGAAAATTGGAACGTACAAGAAAATTTGAGACACAACTCGTTTATTGCATTGCAGATAAACAACACAGATAATCTGTCTTACAAGCATAATTGAAAAAGTAGTAGATGCGGATGGAGATATCACGCGGGATAACAAGTGCAGAAAATTACAGTCACGAGACAGTGGAGAGTATAAAATGAAGCGAAAATGGAATTGAAGGAGGGTGTGACTATAGAATCTGTTACGTTTCCCAAACTTAATGGCAAATTTGATATCTTTTTCGGGAATCACAGACTGTAGTTACAATCTGAAATTTGGAGAGTATGGTCAAGATATCTGTTAATCTCAGCGTTTATGATGTTTAAATTCTTTCAATCATCGGTCGAATTATTAGTAAATTATCCTGCTTTCA
>NW_017090779.1:0-422 GCF_001483705.2 Eufriesea mexicana
CAAAGAACTAAGCCACGAGAGATAACGTTGCACCACGACCTGTCACGCACTTACACATTCGGCGCTATATTTAGAAAAAAAAACGACGAGGATCGATAAAAAAAACCACTGATTCTATTAGAGAAAAGCCCGTTCTATCGAGTAATAATGAAAAATTAAAATCATAAATAGAAGTTTCAAAGAACTAAGCCCCGAAAGATAACGACGCACCACAATCTGTCATGCATTTACACATTCGGCACTGTATTTAGAAAAAAAACGACGAAGATCGATAAAAACCACTGATTCTATTAGAGAAGAGCCCGTTCTATCGAGTAATAATGAAAAATTAAAATCAAAAATAGAAGTTTCAAAGAACTAAGCTACGAGAGATAACGACGCAGTACGACCTGCCACGCCCTTCCACTTTCGGCACTCTATTT
>NW_017090780.1:0-419 GCF_001483705.2 Eufriesea mexicana
TGCTTATTTAGGCAAGAAAGGTAGCTCACCACGATAATAGTCGAAACTGTCAATAAAATTGAAATTTCGGGCCAGATTCTGCAGCATTGCAATAGCTATAGCACTCCGAACGGATCATTCCTCCTTATTTATGCAAGAAAGATAACACACCACGATATTTGCCGAAAATGTCAATAGAATTTAATTTTCCAACCACACTCTATATCATTGCAATGTCTACTGCACGCCAATAGAATCTGCCCTTCTTATTTATGCAAGAAAGGTATCCCTCCACGTTAGTAGACGAAAATGTCAATAAAATTGAATTTTCCCGCCAGATTCTGCAGCATTGCAATGGCTATAGCACGCCAATAGATTCTTTGCACATTGTTTATGCAAGAAAGTTAGCTTTCCACGATATTAGTAAAAATGTGAATTTG
>NW_017090781.1:0-422 GCF_001483705.2 Eufriesea mexicana
AAACCTAACTAAACCTTACAAAGCCAAAGGCAACATGACACAACCTAACGTGCCGCGACAACTACTGCTGGCCTTCGCAGAGCAAAGCAGGACATATTAGAGGGGAGTAGGACGCTGAAGTCAATGGAATCGCAGTCTACAGCAGATAAGTCAAAGGTATCCAAACCTAAGCCAAGCCAACATAATCTCACCATACGTAACACAGCTCAAACTCACGTTCCGAGACAACTATTGCTGGCCTCCCCAACCCCAAACAGAATATACTACAGGGCAGCAGACCTAAGAAGTCCACCGCATTGCATTGTACAGCACAAAAGCCGCAGATATCGTAACCTAACCTGCCCTAGTCTTACCCAACGGAACGTGGCATAGGCCTTCATAGCTTAATGCGACCTCTGCGCCTGGCTTCCCCAGAGCCAAGC
>NW_017090782.1:0-422 GCF_001483705.2 Eufriesea mexicana
GTTTGATTATGTTCTGTTGGTTTTCGGTTAAGTTTGGGTAGCATTGACTTTTGAGATGTACACTGCGTTTCTAGGGACTTCTTCGTTCTACACTCCACTAATGTGCTCTGCCTGACTCTGTGGTGGCCAGCCGTAGTGGTCTGGTGCGTTAGGTTGAGTTTGGTTACGTTTGGTAGTGTTACGATTGGTTAAGTGTGGAGAGGGTATCATTGACTTTATGCTGTGGACTGATATACGCTGTGTTTCTGACCACTACAGTCCTGTAATATTTTCAGCTTGGCTTTGGGAAGGCCAGAAATAGAGTTCTCGGTCCGCTATGCTTTGTCGCACATCGTTCAATTAGGTTGAGATAGGTTAAGATTGGTCAGGATAGCTTCAACTTTTGTGCTGTACACTGATATTCGTTGGATTTCTGCGCCCTA
>NW_017090783.1:0-422 GCF_001483705.2 Eufriesea mexicana
GAAAGTAGACTTGCTGAACCCATCCAGCCTACTCCACTATTGCTGGCGTCCCCGGAGTCGAGCAGATTATACTTGAGCAGTGTAGAGCGCAGAAATCCACAGAATATCAGTCTTTGCCAAGATAGTCAAAGCTTTCCAATCCTAACCCAAACAAACATAACCTGACCAAATGTAGATTATCCGAACCTAAGGTGCGGAGACCTCTATTTCTGAACTCCCCGGAGTCGAGCAGAGTATAGTAGAGGAATGAAGAGCGCAGAAATTCGCCGTGTGACAGTGTATATCACAAATGATAAGGTTATACCATGATAACCTATCCAATCGTAGCGTAACCGAACGTAACCTAGTCATACCAAAAGTCCGTACATCATTATTGCTCGTCCCTCCACAGCCCAGCGGAATATGCTACAGCACAGTGGAGC
>NW_017090784.1:0-422 GCF_001483705.2 Eufriesea mexicana
AATATTAATAATATTAATGAAGAATTTCTTTACAGAGGATTACGAAGGAATTATTGTCAAGGGAAGATTGCAACGTGATAGTAGTAAACTGGATCGGTGGTGCAAGTCCACCATATACACAAGCTGTGGCTAATACGAGACTAGTGGGCGCCATGACAGGTCGTTTGACTTACCAATTAATTAAAGTTGGAGGAGTAGATCCTTCAAAGATACACTGCATAGGACACAGCCTTGGTGCACACACTTGTGGTTATGTTGGATATACTTTGCGGCAGAGGTACAAACATAACCTAGGAAGAATCACTGGTGAGTCAGAAAGCTATTATATTCTCATTTATCTGTTTGATGGAAAATATTAGAGTCAAATTCACTTTCTTTATTCGTTTAGTCCATAAGCCACTTATTCTGAAGAAATTCACATT
>NW_017090785.1:0-422 GCF_001483705.2 Eufriesea mexicana
TAGTGCGTCACTGTTAATGAAAATTGACGATGACGGTGATCTCTCTCGTGGAAATTATTTTCGCAGTATAATTCACGGTTTCGGTTGATATTTTTTTCTGAAAATATTTTTTAATATCGATATTTCGCGAAGCCGTGTAATGGGGTAACGTAAAAGGAACCCGGCAGGTGGAATGAATAAAGATGGTCAAATATGGTTCTTATCGGGTTGTAATGGTAGAACCGGTTCCATAGTAAGTTAAAAGTTTCTCGGTTAAATTTGCAGCGACCCGCCGAGATAGCGGTTCCAATTTTCATAATTTCCATTCCCAAACAATTGCACAGCGGTTACGAAACTGGGCGCACGAAAGCTACGCGCGGAGCAATAACATCCGCATTCGAGGTTTTGTTGTTTACCCGATTTTCCATCTAACACGGACAACC
>NW_017090786.1:0-422 GCF_001483705.2 Eufriesea mexicana
CCTACTGCGCCGCGGCCAATATTTCCGGTCGCACGAGAACCAAGTAGTTTACAGCAGAGCAGTGTAGGGCGCTGAAACTGACCGAGTAGCAGTTTATAGCACAAAAGTCAGAGCTATCCCAACCCAACTACTAGCCTAACCGAACGTAATGTAGCTCAGCCTGACCTGCCGCGACCGCTGCTCCTGGCGTCCCCTGAAACAAGCAGAGATTGATATTGCACAGAAGAGCGCAGAAGTCCATAGAATAGCCTTGTGTAGCGCAAAAGTGAAAGCTATACCTGCCTAACGCAACGTAACCTATCATATACAGACGTACGCCAGCTCAAACTAACATGCCTCGAGCACTATTGCTAGCATCCCTAGTGTCGAGCAGAGTACTGTAGTACAATGCAGAGCGCAGAAATCCACCGAAGGGCAGTGAA
>NW_017090787.1:0-421 GCF_001483705.2 Eufriesea mexicana
GGCTTATATATGCTAGAAAGATAGGTTATCACGATATTAGTTGAAAGTGTCAATAAGATTGTACTTTCCAGCTAGATTTTATAGCATTGCAATGGCTATAGCAGGCCAGTAGTATCTTTCCAACTTATATATGCAAGAAAGATAGGTCACCACGATATTAATCGAAAATGTCAATAAAATTATATTTTCCAGCCAGATCCTATTGCATTGCAATGGCTATAGCACGACAATAGAATCTTTCCTCCTTATATTTGCCAGAAAACTAGTTCACCAGGATATAAGCCGAAAACGCCAAAACAATTGAATTTTCCTGCCAGATTCTATACATTGGCTATGGCTATAGCACGCCAATAGAATGTTTCGTCCATATTTATGCAAGAAAGTTTGGTGACCACGATGTAATTCGAATATATCAATAGAA
>NW_017090788.1:0-422 GCF_001483705.2 Eufriesea mexicana
TCAGTCGGACAATAGCACTAAAGTCAAAGCTATCCTCTCCAAACGTAGCTAACCGTAGCATAACCAAACGTTACCTAATTGAACATAACGAGCCGCGAACACTATTGCTGTCCTCCCCAGAGCCAAGCGGAACACATTAGTGAAGAGAAGAACTCGGAAATCCATAGTATCGCAGCGTATGCCAGAAACGACGAAACAAACCAAAACCTAACCCAAGGCAACAGAACATATCCAAACATAGCCTAACTCAACCTAACGTGCTGAGAATGCTATTGCAGGCCACCCCAGTGCCAAGCAGGACACACTGGAGCACAGTAGAGCGCAGGAGTCCACCGTATAGCAATATACAGCACACAAGCTAAAGTTACCCTAACCAAACATAGCTCAACACAACTTAACCGATCGTAACCAGACCCAACATA
>NW_017090789.1:0-421 GCF_001483705.2 Eufriesea mexicana
TTTAATTTTCCAGCAAGATTCTATAGCATTGCAATGCCTGTAGCATGCCAAAAGAATCTTTCCACCGAACTTATGCCAGGGTGCAAGCTCACCACGATATATCCCGAAAATGACAATAAAATTTCACTTTCAAGCCAGATTCTATAGCATTGCTATGGTTATTACTTGCCAATATAATCTTTCCTCCATGTTTAAGCAAGAAAGTTAGCTCACCACATTAGTTGAAGATGTCAATAAAATTCATCTTTCCAAACAGATTCTCCTGCATTGCAATGGCTATAGCACTCCAGACGGATCCTGCCTCCTTACATAGGGAAGGAAGTTGGCTCACCACGATATTAGCAGAAAATGACAATACAATTGAATTTTCCAGCAAGATTCTATAGCATTGCAACGCCTATAGCATGCCAAAAGAATCTTT
>NW_017090790.1:0-422 GCF_001483705.2 Eufriesea mexicana
TAAACCTAACGTAACGCGGCCACTATTCCTGGCTTCCCAGAGCCGCGCAGAACATATGAGAGGCGTGTAGAAAGCTGAAATCCATAGGATCCCGGTGTACAGGAGAAATGTCAGTGCTGTCCGGACCTAACCAAAGCAAATATAACCGAAAGCAACGAAGCATAACTCCACATAACGACCCGCGACCACTATCGCTGGACGCCCCAGGGCCACGTAGAATGCAGAAGGGCACAGAAGAGCGCTGAAGTGAAGAGAAAAACTGTGTATACCACGAAAGTCGAAGCTATCCTAACTTAACACAGACAAATGTAAGCTAGCCATACGTAACCAAACTCAACTGAATGTACCGCGACCACTGTTGCTGTCCTCCCCGCAGACAGGCGGAGTATATTAGAGCAATGCAGAGCGCAGAAATCCACCGA
>NW_017090791.1:0-422 GCF_001483705.2 Eufriesea mexicana
AATTATAAAATGTGTAAGATGCCAAAAACAAGTTTTATTCTGTTTTCAAGTTACAGAAGCAATGCGTATTTATTGCTTCCTTTTATCGAAGGTACGTCGGGTCTGCGCGATCGGTTTAAGACACCGAAAACGAACCGAATAAAACTAACACCAAACGCGGAAACTGATTTAACGCAAGAAAATAATATTGGAATGACGTAACTTTTATCACGCGGAAAACACGCTTCTATTCGTTTCTCTCTGATATCGAAAGACTCACGTCCGAGGCCGGTCACAATCTATATTCACGAAGATTCTTCAAGGCTTGTCCATTCAGAACTCTTCCTGTGTTGCAATGAATCCTATTTTTATGCCTATTACCGAGCTTAATGACATGTTTTTTAATCACTGATTGGCTGGTATGATTCAGCCGATTCGCGGTT
>NW_017090792.1:0-422 GCF_001483705.2 Eufriesea mexicana
ACTGCTGGCCTCCCCAGAGTCGAGCAGAGCGTAGTAGAGCAGAACAGAGCGCAGTAATCCACCCAATAACAGTATATGCCAAGAAAGTCAAAGCTCCCGGAACCTAACCCAAACAAGCAGACCTTAGAGAAACGTAGCCTGAATCAACTTAACGCGCCGAGATCACTATCGCTTGCCTCCTCAGAACCAAGAAGAGCATATTAGAACACAGTAGAGCGCAGAAGTCCATCGCATTCCAGTGTGCAGCACGCAACTCGAACATAGAGTAACCTAACCCTAACAAATCTGACCTGACAAAACGCAACGTGACAATCTAGCGAGCCGTGGTCACAATTTTCGGCCTCCACGAGTAAATCAAAGCATGCTTGATCGCAGTAGTGCGCAGAAATCCATGGAATAGCAGTGTGTACCACAATAGTCAT
>NW_017090793.1:0-422 GCF_001483705.2 Eufriesea mexicana
AACGTGCCGCGAGCAGCATTGTTGTCCTCCACATTGCCAAGCAGAGTACATTAGAGGAGTGCGTAGCGTAGGAATCCATGGAATAGAAGTGTACAGCAGAAAAGTGGAATCTACCCAAACCTAACCTAAGCTAACGTAACGTAACCAAACGTACCCTAATTCAACATTATATGCCGGGACTACTGCTACTGGCTTCCACATAGCCAAGCAGAACGTACTGGAGAGCGTAGAGCGCAGGAGTAGACCGTACCCCAGTGCACAGCACAGAAGTCAGCGATATTCTAGCCTAACGCAGACAAACCTAACCTAACCGAACGCAACGTAAACAAACGTAACGCGCCGCGGCCACTACTTGTGAGCTCCCCAGAACAAAGCAGATCATACTTGATCACAGTAGTGCGCAGAAATCCACCGAATGACTG
>NW_017090794.1:0-422 GCF_001483705.2 Eufriesea mexicana
CACGCTGGAAAAACGTTCTACCACGATTCGAGAGCGAATGATGAATTCGTTCCTGGTCGAATGTTCCTGGATCGAGTTCAAAAAATATCTCGAATTCAATCGGCCACGTAAGAGATCCACTGCGTTCCCTCGTTTCTTCTTCGAACGTGACGATCTACTTATCCGACTCATATAGGAATATGGATCAAATGGTTGGATGCACCCTCAAGTAGGTTAAACGTTGTTACTCTTTTTAGACATTCGGGATACGGTTAAATGGCTTCTTTAAATGTTCCTGACGTTCCAGCTGTTTTTGTGTAAATTAACGTGAAACTTGGCTGTGGAGGAAGACGTGGTTCGTGATTGTAGGATTGAGTTCGACATTGGACTAATCTCCGTCAAGATTTATGACAGAGATGTCGTGGAATAAAGAATTCTTTTTA
>NW_017090795.1:0-422 GCF_001483705.2 Eufriesea mexicana
TCCGCTTATCTGAACGCCACCACACACTGCTTGCGTGTCGCGACGACAGGAGTACTGGTCGCGGCACGTTAGGTTGAGTTAGGATAAGTTTGTTTATGATACCTTTGCCTGAGTTAGGTTCGCATAGCTCTGCCTTTCGCGTTATACACTATTATCGTGGTGAATTATGCGCTCTTCTGTGCTCTACTATGCTCTGCTCGTATCTGGGGCGGCCAACAATAGTGGTCGCGATGCGGTAGGTTTTGTTAGGCTACGTTTGGTAATATTACGATTGGTAAGGTTAGGAGAGGGTATCTTCGACTATTGTGCTGTACACTGCTATTCGGTGGATTTTTCCGCTCTTCATCGCTCCATTATACTCTGCTCGTATCTGGGTAGACCAGCACTATTGGCCGTGGCACGAAAGGTTTGGTTATTCTACG
>NW_017090796.1:0-422 GCF_001483705.2 Eufriesea mexicana
GTATACTAATTGAATTTGACGTAGGTACTCCCAATGTTAATTTTTGGAATATACCAATTAATTTGGAACATACCAATACCTATTTTACAAAATTGTTAATATCGAGAAGATGAATGTTATTCACTTATTTAAAAGACTGGTGGAACTGTAAATGTATGCCACACGTTACAGTGTCATGTTAGTGTATAATTTAGACAAATTGATGACAACTATAGTTGTTAGTGGTGGATGAAATAATAAGAATATTGATTTAATAGTTTAATAACAAAATAAAAGATTATAATAGAATTAATAAAAGTAGACACGTTTCTCTCCACGATATAATCTTTGCACGACTCTCTCACACACAACGTCTTTCCTGTTTACTGTCCTCCAAGCACTAACTGTTCTTCACGACTCTTACCATTAGTCATACTCGACAG
>NW_017090797.1:0-423 GCF_001483705.2 Eufriesea mexicana
TCTGCATGGCCGCGGCGAGGCCAGAAATAGTGTCCTCGGCACGTTAGGTTGAGTTCGGATACGATCGTTTATTTTACGTTTGGTAAGGTTAGGACAGGGTAGCTATGACTTTTGTGCTCTACAATGCTATTCTATGGATTTCTGCGCTCTCCTCTCCTTTAATATGTCCAGCAAGGCTCTGTGGATATCAGTAATATACGACTCGTCGCGTAAGGTGAAGTCAGGGTACGTCGGGTTACGCTACGTGTGGCTATGATAGGACAGACTATCTCTGACCTTTGTGCTACTCACTGCCATTCCACGGCTTTCTGCGCTCTACGGCGATGTAGTATTTTCTGTTTGGCCAGGAAGACGCCAGCGACAGTGGTCTCGCCGCGTTAGTGTGATTAATGTTACGTTCGGTTTTTTTAGGTATGGCTAAGT
>NW_017090798.1:0-423 GCF_001483705.2 Eufriesea mexicana
GTGCACAGTTGTAGCAGAAAATATGATTAAACAGAAGTTAATTGAGCTATGGAGTTGCTCGGTCTATAGTGCCAGATTTTGCCACTAGATGGTGCTGCTGGGTACTTAACCTATTAGACATAACCAATGCTAGCTGAAATTGTAATTTTAGATACTGTAAAGTGATAAAAAGTTATAGATCAAAATTGATAATAGGTTATTTTATAAAATATTTTATGTTTGAAGACACATTGTTGCTAAATTTAAATATTAATGATATCGAATATATATAAATATATGTAACTCTTTATTGTGCACAGTTGTAGCAGAAAATATGATTAAACAAAAGTTAATTGAACTAAAGAGTTGGTCGGTATGTAATGCCAGATTTTGCCACTAGATGGTGCCGTTGAGTACTTCACCTATTAGATATAACCAATGCTA
>NW_017090799.1:0-423 GCF_001483705.2 Eufriesea mexicana
GTACTGCTCGGCTCTCGGGAAGCCAGTAATTGCGGTCGAGGCATATTAGGTAGAGATAGGAAGGGTTTGGCTATATTATGATAGCATGGATTAAGCTGCATAGCTTCGACTATTCTGGTGTACACTGGGATTCTATGGATCTCTGCGTCCTGCACGCATCTAATATGCCCTGCTTAACCCTGCGAAGGCCAGCAATACTGGTCACGCCATGTTAGGTTGAGTTAGGTTACGTTTGGTGAGGTTAGGTTAAGTTGCTTTAGGTTTGATTAGCTTTTACTCTTGTGTTCGACACAGATATCCTATTGACTTCTGTGCCCTACTGTACTATATCATACTCCGCTTGTCCCTTGCGACGCCAGCAGGAGTGGTCGCGGCAAGTTATGGCGAGTCATGTTACGTCCGGTTAGGTCAGCTTAGGTCTGG
>NW_017090800.1:0-423 GCF_001483705.2 Eufriesea mexicana
TCTAACGATTCAATTCTTCACTGTTTTGCAGAAAATAAATATATTTTATCAAATATAAATGAATGCAACACAAAATAAATAATAAAATCGTTCCTCTCAAGTCGATGACTTAGACCACTTTCATAATTATAATTAATTATAGGCACATATATAGTTCCTTTTAAAGAAGTTAATACTGACTTCTATTCAGTATTTCATTTATTATTAACCATAAATATATTATTTATAAGTACGTATTACAGATTGGTAGTTGTAGTATTAACACGCGCTAAAAATTAATATAACTCAATATAACGAGTGAAATAGACAATTACCCGTAATAAAATCACAGTGCAAGGTGTATCAATGAAACAATCCTATCCCTTCATTTCTACCTTTATCTCAGAATATCATCTACCTTCCAAAAATGTAGAATAAAAGCTT
>NW_017090801.1:0-423 GCF_001483705.2 Eufriesea mexicana
CCACTGCTCCTGGCCTCCATAGAGACAAGCAGAATGTAGCAGAGGACAGTAGATCACAGAAACACACGTAATAGGAGTGCAATGCACAAAAGTCGTAGTAGCCCATTCTAAACTATTCAAACGTAACATATCCAATCGTAGCCTAACTGAACCTACCATAGCGAGACCACGACTGCTGGCCTCCACTGGGCAAAGCAGAATGTGGTAGAGGACAGTAGATAACAAATATCCACCGAGTGACAGTGTAAGGCACGGGAGGAAAAGGTATCCGAACGAAACTTAGCTGAACCTAACATACCCGAACGTAACATAACGCATCGTAACGTGCATAGGCCACTATTTCTCGACTCCCCTGAATCCAGCAGAGTATAGTAGACCAATGTTGAGCGCAGAAGCCCACCGAATAGCAGTGTATATCGCAAT
>NW_017090802.1:0-423 GCF_001483705.2 Eufriesea mexicana
TAATGCGTTCTGCTTGGCTGTGGGAGGCCTGCAACTGTGTTCTCGCCTCGTTAGCTTAAATGAGGTTGGCTACAGTTATATTTGGCTTGGGTAGGTTAGGGTAGGATTAACTCGACTTTTGCGCTATAAACTGCTATTCAGAGTACTTCTACCCTATACATTGCCCTACTATACCCTGCTCGATTCTGGGGAGTAAACTAATAGTGGTCTCGGGACGAAAGATTGAGTTAGTCTACGTTTGGATATACATTGATTGATTTGATTAGGTCTGTATAATCTCGATGTCGTGCTGTACACTGTGATTCTATGGATTTCTGGGCCCCACCCTCCTCTTATAATTTCTGCCTTTCTGTGGGGAGACCAGAAGTGGCGGTCGTGGCACGTTAGGTTGAGTTTGGCTACGTTTGTCTATGTCACGATTGG
>NW_017090803.1:0-423 GCF_001483705.2 Eufriesea mexicana
TTAATTTGGCGCGTGATAAGCGTTCTGGGAGATCGAAGAGATTCGATACCGTAGGACGCTACAATCGTGTTGTTAGTTGAATTGTGTCGTTAGTTGTAGTCGTAAGAGTTTAGTTCATATATATATCTATATTCGTAGTCTTTACCGTCACCGCATATTGTATTATTATTTTGATATTTAATAAATGGTTTTATATTATTTTAACAACCACCCATGTCTCTACAGTAGTGATGAAGTGGAATAGTGAAATTAAATAGAAAATGTGGAATATACTCTTTTCGAGTATTAGAAAGCTTGTAACTTAAGGGCTCAATTAGAAATTATAGAAATATGACGTTATATCTAATTCATCGCTCATGAGTATGCGAGTTGATAAACGTTGAATGATAATTAACGACGAACGTCAGGACCTCTTGCATTGAC
>NW_017090804.1:0-423 GCF_001483705.2 Eufriesea mexicana
GGTTTGGCTACGTTTAGTTAGGATGGCTTAGTTCATGTTATGTTTGTTCATGGCAGCTTGGCCATCCGTGCTGTACACGGTTATTCGGTGGATTTCTGCTCTCAACTGCGCTCCACTGAATTCTGCTTTGCACTGCCGAGTCCAGCAATAGTGGTCGCGGGCCGTTATATTGAGCTATGCTTCATTTGGTGTGGTTACGTTAGTTTGAGCTAGGTATGGTTACCCCTAATTTTCTTCTGTACAAAGCGATTATGTGGATATCTGTGCTCTTCTCTCACACAATACCTTACGCTCGGCTCTGTGGAGACCAGCAATTTTTTCGTGTTGCGCCTTGCTTTTTAGTACAGGGTGTCCTTGACTTTTGTGCTGTACACTGCAACGCGGCGGATTGCTGCGCTCTACTGTGCTATACTATACTCTGAT
>NW_017090805.1:0-423 GCF_001483705.2 Eufriesea mexicana
GTCAGATCTATCCATACGTAACCCAAGCAAACTTAACGTAACCTAACTTGCCCTGACTAAAACTGACGGGCCGAGACCACTATTAGAGCCCCCCCCCCCCGAGCCGAGCAGAGAATTGTAGCGTAACGTAGAGTGCAGAAGACACCGGTATAGCAGTGCATAGCACAAAATTCTAAACTCTCCTTTCCAAACCTGACCGAACGTAACGTAATCTAACGCACCCTGACATAACATAACGTTCCGAGACCAGCATTGGTGGCCTCGACAGAGTCAAGCAGAATATATTAGACCACAGGAGAGTGCAGAAATCAATGGAATCGCAGTGCATAGCACAATAGTCGACGATAACCTATACTAACATAGCCATACGTAACGCATCCGACCGTAGCTCAACCAATCCTAACGTGCCGAGACCACTATTGC
>NW_017090806.1:0-423 GCF_001483705.2 Eufriesea mexicana
CAGCAGAGACCAGAACGCAGAAATCCATAGAATCGCAGCGTATACCAGAATAGTCATAGGTACCCAAACCTAACCAAAACAACCGAGAATAACCAAAGGTAGTTAACTCAACCTAACGTGCTGAAGCCGACACTGGTGCCCCCCCCCCACCTGAGCCAAGCACGATAGCCTTGAGCACAGTAGAGTGGCGAAGGACACCGAAAAGCTGTGTACTGCAGAAAAGATAAAGCTAACTTAACCAAACGTAGCCAAGCCCAACCTAACCGAACGGAACTTAACTCAATAGACCGTGCCGAGACCCTTATTGCCGGCATACCCAGACCCATGCTGAAAATACCAGAGCACCGTAGGGCACAGGAATCCGCCTAATAGCCGACTACAGCAATAAAGTCAACGCTATCTCCTCCTAACGTATGCAACCGT
>NW_017090807.1:0-423 GCF_001483705.2 Eufriesea mexicana
CTTCGCCATTTTTTTTTTTTTTTATAAATTATCAATTTTCTTATAATAATTTCTTATAATTCCTGAAAACTACCCTTATCCCTTTTCTTTTATTTTTCCATCAACTAGTGTTATTTATGTTTACGATGCTTGGATATACGTGGATGAAAATAAAAATGGAGGAAAATAAAGGATACGTTATGAATTAGCAATGAAGAGCAAATGGTTAACCCCTTGGCCTACGCGATATTTTCCGATTGCGTGGGCCATAGTAAATAAGAAGATCGATCCCACTCCGAGCCGTTCAGTTGTTCAGCCGTGTGCCCAAAGTTGCATAAAATATATATTTCTTATGACATGTATATTTCGGCGGAACGAAGTACCACGACTTCGACTCCTGCGTATTGTTAATGGCACAAATTCCTCACCACGAGTCAGACTCGT
>NW_017090808.1:0-423 GCF_001483705.2 Eufriesea mexicana
ATTCCAACCTAGTCAATCGTAACACACCCAAACGTAGCCCAACCCAACCTAACTTGGCGAGACCACGACTGCAGCCCTCCATAGAGACAAGCAGAATGCACTAGAGCACAGTAGAGCGCAGAAATTCATCGCACTGATGTGAATAGTACAAAGGACGTAGATACCCTGACCTAACGTGGCCCAACCTAACTTAACCAAACGTAATCTAACTCAACATAACGTGCCACGACCACTACTTTTCCCCTCCCAGAGTCAGGCAGAGTATAGTAGAGCAATATATAGCGCAGAGATCCACCGAATAGCAGCGTATGGAGCAAAAGGCAAAGAAATCCTTACCATGCCTTCCTAACCTACCCTAAAAAAACGAAGCACAGCTCAACCCAACGTGGCGAGACCAATATCATTGGCCACCACACAGACAAG
>NW_017090809.1:0-422 GCF_001483705.2 Eufriesea mexicana
CTGGCTGAAAAGTTCAATTTTATTGACATTTTCGACCAATATCTTGTTGAGGAAAGTTTTCTGCAGAAATAAGGGAGGAAGATTCCATTTGTTTGATTTATGCATTGCATTGCATTAGATACTGCCCGGAAAACTCAGTCTTGTTGACATTTTCAACTAATTTTGCGGTGAACAATCCTTTCTGCGTAAATAAGGTGGAAACATTCTATTGGTTTGTTACAGCCATTGCATAGCAATAGAATCTGCCCGAAAAGTCCAAATCCATTGACATTTTCGACTAATATTGCGGTGGGTAAACTTTTCGGCATAAATCAGGAGGAAGGATTCTTTTGGCTTGCTATGGCCATCGCATTGCATCGGAATCTGTCAGAAAAGATCAATTCTATCGACATTTTCGACTAATATCACGTTGAGCAATCTTT
>NW_017090810.1:0-423 GCF_001483705.2 Eufriesea mexicana
GGATGTATCGAGGGATGGATGTATGTACGGATGGTTGGCTGTACGGATGTATGTATATATGGACGTATGGGTGTATGGATCTACGAATGTATGGATGAATGGATGCATGGATATATGTATGTGTGCGTGGATGAATGGACGTGTGGATGGACGGAAGAAAGGATGTATGTATGGATGTTTGTATGGATGTATGTATGGATGTATGCAAGGATGTATTTTGGATGTCTGTCTGGTTGTATGTGTGGATGCATGTATGGATCTCTGTAAGACTTTATGCATGGATGTATGCATGGATTGGTGGATGGATGTATGGATGGATTGAGGTATGGGTGGATGTGTGTATGGTAGGATGGAAGTACGTATGGTTGTATGTATGGCTGGATGACTGTATGGATGAATGGTTGTGAGAATCGATTGTAGTAT
>NW_017090811.1:0-423 GCF_001483705.2 Eufriesea mexicana
TTACATATCCAAACGTAACATAACCAAACGCGCCAGGACCACTATTTCTGGCCTCCACGTAGACATCCGGATGCTGGAACAGCAACGCAGAGGGCAGATATCGACTGAGTTGCAGCGTATAGCACAAAAGTCAAAGCAATCCCTCCCAAACTTAGCCCAACCTAACCAAAGCGATCGTATCCTAACTCAAATAAACACACAGTAGGAAGAGCTATCCTCGGCAAATTTAGCCTAACGGATCCTAACCGAACGTAGTCTGACTCATCATAACGTGCCGAGACCAACCTTGCTGGCCTTGCCAGAGCCAATCTGAAAATGCTATAGCCCTGTAGGTCGCAGAAATCCACCAAATAACAGACAATAGCACTAAGGTCCAAACTATCCTCTCCTAACCGAATCAATCGCGACGAAACCAAACGTAAG
>NW_017090812.1:0-423 GCF_001483705.2 Eufriesea mexicana
TGCGCACTACAGTGCTCTAATATTTCTAGCTTGCCGCTGGGAAGGCCATCAAATGTCTTCTGGGCACGTTATATTGAGTCAGGTTACCTTCGTTTAGGTTGGATTAGGCTGAGATTGGTCAGGATAGCTTTAACTTTCGTGCTGCACACTGCTATTCGGTGGACTGCTGCGATCTGCTGTGTTCTAGTTTGTCCTGCTCCACTCTGTGGCGGGGGGGGGGCAATAGTGGCTTCGGCACGTTAGGTTGAGTTTGGCTATGTTTAGCTATGTTCTGTTGGTTCGGTTTGGTTCGGGTAGCTTTTTCTTTTCCGGTATACACGGCGATTCTATGGATTTCTGCATTCTACTCTCCACTAATGTGTTCTGCTTGTCTCAGGCTAGGTGAGCAATGGTAGTCGCGGCAATTTAGGTTGAGTTAGGTTA
>NW_017090813.1:0-423 GCF_001483705.2 Eufriesea mexicana
GCCTTTCGGTCTATTTCTGCACACTATTGTGCTCTAGTACGTTCTGCATGATCCTGGGGTGGCCAGCAGTAGTTGTCTCCGCAGGCTATGATGAGACAGGCTACGTTTCGTTAGTTTAGGTTAGTTCTGGTAAGGATAGGGTATCTTTGACTTTTGTGCTATACACAGCAATGCGGCGTGTTCCTTCGCTTTAATGCTCTCTATTATATTCCGCTTGCCACTGGGAGACCAACGGTAGTGGTCTCGACACGTTTGCTTGAATCAGGGCACGTTTGGTTATGTTACGATTGGCTATGTTAGGACATGGTGGCTTTGAACTTTCTGCTGCACACTTCTTTTCTGTGGATTCCTGCGCACGACAGTGCTGCAGAATATACTGCCTGGTTCCGGGGAGGCCAGTAGTAGTGACCTTGGCAAGTTAGG
>NW_017090814.1:0-423 GCF_001483705.2 Eufriesea mexicana
CAGCTATCACGAGAGTACTGTGGTCGTTGGATTACATTTGGCAGTACGTCACTTAGTACATCTTCCAACAAGGCACTGTTGCTGTAGGATGAATCTGTTGACTGATGATACATATTCCGTAGCAACTCTAGAATGAAATGTGGCAGAGCTATTATGCCACGAGGTATTGACTATTGACAAAACAGTACTGAGTACAGTCGTCATAAGAGTACCGTAGCCGTCGGATTACTTTTCCCACTGGTGATGTAAATTGCAAAGCAATTCTAGAATTACCCATGTATATAACAGTTATGGCTAGTGATATCCACACTTGACAGTCCTTTACTTTGTACAACTACCAACAGGGCTCTGTAGCCGTTAGATTAATATTTTCACTGATAATTTACCCTATGTAACAATTCTGAAACGGCAAAAGGCACATAC
>NW_017090815.1:0-423 GCF_001483705.2 Eufriesea mexicana
TAATAATTTTTAAGATATTTACGATTAAATAGTTTTATCACTTGGGTAACTACAGATTTATTTCCTATGATTTTTATTTGGTGTTGAACCCTGGAACCACAGCATAGGAACTTTCGGGTGTTGCTGTTAGGCCACAATACCGTTTCAACCCTTTGCACTCGGCGATTTTTTCGTTACAGGAAAAAATAGTGTAGTATCGCAGAATGCTACCTCGTGTCTAGGTGACTTTTAGTTTGGAAAGTCGCCGAGGGTTCGAGGGCCAGGTCATTCGGAAAAACCCCGGCGATGCGACAGGCCCCTAGCATGATCATATTTGGTCGTGTTAGGAAATATATCAGGAAGGCAGAAATGGTTAGGGTACTTCTTTTTGAGAGACAGTGCTTGAGAGATAGTCAAGCTGGGTCAGTGAGTTGTAATTGTGTT
>NW_017090816.1:0-423 GCF_001483705.2 Eufriesea mexicana
ACCGAGGTTAACCAGACCTAACATAACCAAGCATAACATAACTCGACCTGACGTGCCGAGACGACTATTGCTGTTTTCCCAAGATCCAAGCAGAAGGCACTGGCGCACAGTAGAACGCAGGTATCCGCGAGATTGCAGTGTACACCACAAAAGTCAAAGATATCCTATCCCAACATGACCAAACGTAACATAACCAAATGTTACCTATCTGACAAAACGTCGCGTGACCGCTATTTCTGGCCTTGCCAAAGCCAACCGCGATATGCTACAACACAGTACAGCGCAGGAATCCACCCAATTTCAGTGCATAGCGCAAAAGTTAGAGATACCCCAAACAAACCTGACCAAACCTAACGTAACCGAACGTAGTGTGACTCAATATAACGTGAACAGAACAACACTTCTGCCCCCCCCCCCCCCCCA
>NW_017090818.1:0-423 GCF_001483705.2 Eufriesea mexicana
TCACCATCTTGTGTTAGGAATCTTTTGATAATTCTATGAAATATAGTGTCACCCTAATATCCTCCCATACATAATTGTATGAAATTTCTACATGCTTTTGGAGTTTCTCTTGCCCATGATTTTCTAACTCAACATCACCAACAGTTGTTTTCATTGCAACCTAGTTATAGCAAATATATTAGTTTGATTAATGTAAAATGCTTTCAAAATCAAATTTATTAAAATTTATTATTAATTATTGTAATTCAAATTAGAAATTATTTAATATAATAATATATCGTAATCTAGAAAGTAAATATTGTATATCAGTTAAATTTTTAAAAACAGATATACAATCCTTTGAAATATTATTAAATGATGTTTATTACTGTACCCTTAGTGGCTGGCTCTTGCATATAAATATTACTCATGTTTGTAAGTCTC
>NW_017090819.1:0-423 GCF_001483705.2 Eufriesea mexicana
CATTCTTCCATACATACATCCATAGATACATACTTACATACATCCATCCATACATCCATGCATACATCCATTCAAACATCCATACATACATCCATGCATTCATCCATGCGTACATCCATGCATACATACATGCATACATCCATACATTCGTCCATAAACCCATACACTCAACCATACATACATCCATAGATACATCCCTAAATATATCCATACATACATTCATCCATACATCCCCACATCCGTACACCCATAAATGCATCCACTTGTACGTCCATCATTCGATACTTCCATCCATCCATTCATCCATACGTTCATACATCCATACATACATTAGTCCATCCACGCATGCCTCTGTCCATCCATACATGCATCAATCCATACATCCATACATATATACATCCATCTATTCATACATCCATACAT
>NW_017090820.1:0-424 GCF_001483705.2 Eufriesea mexicana
AAAGAAATACCCAGTGAAAGTGTATCCTGTGAAACAAAACATAATCGTGTTATAAAAATCACGAACTCATTGCAAAATACGTATTTAATAACGGTAATAAGAAATAAATAAATCAACGAAAATGAAAGAAAAAAATTGCAAATGATAGTACATGAGCTACCATTCTACCCGGTCGAAACAACCTCGAACTCGATTGTCATCAAGCCTCCATTACATTAACGAGACAGAGGCAATCGGAAACGGGTAAACAGCGCGTCTCCGGACCAGATTTCCCTGCAGTCTGATACTGACAAATTACCCCGAACTATCCAGGACAAACTTTGCCGCGACGTGACCGCATTACCTTCGTCGTCTCGAGTGAATCAAAATTCGCAGTGTTCGGCCAGAGAAAAATGCTCGGTCGCGAGGGTGCGGTGGGTGCGGT
>NW_017090821.1:0-424 GCF_001483705.2 Eufriesea mexicana
AACTCAACCTGAGGTGCCGCGAAGACTATTGCTGGCCTACACAGAGCCAAGCAGAGCACACTATTGATGAGTAGAACGCAGAAATCCACAGAATCGCAGTGTGTGTCAGGAAAGTCAAAGCACCACAAGCCTAGCCCAAACCAACGGAACACAACCAAACAGAGCATAACTGTAACTAACATGCCGAGACCGCTAATGCCGTCAACCGCAGAGACAAGCTGGACAAACTAGGGCACAGTAGAGCGCAGAACTCCATCGAATGGCAGGGTGCAGCACAAAAGTCGAAGCTATCCTGACCAATATTTGCATAAATCAACCCAACCGAACGAAACCGGCCTCAACGTAACGTGCCGAGATCACCACTGCTGGCCTCGCCAGAGGCAAGCGGAACACAATGGTGGAGAGTAGAACCCAGAGATCCATA
>NW_017090822.1:0-424 GCF_001483705.2 Eufriesea mexicana
CCCTGCCCTCCTCTAGTATGTTCTGCTTGACCATGTGGAGGCTGGCAAAACGGGCAGTGTCACGTTAGGTTTAGTTAGATTTCGTTCGGCTAGGATAGTTTAATTTGGGTTAGGCTAGCACAGCTTTGGCTCTTGTGCTCGACACAGCTCTCCTACGGACTTCTGCGCTCTACTGTGCTCTATCGTATTCCGCTTGCCTCTGTGTTGCCAGCAATGGTGGTATCTCCTCGTTTGGTCGAGTTACGTTACGTTTTGGTATGTTACGATTGCTTAGGTTAGGAGAGGGTAGCTTTGACTCTTGTTCTGCAAGCTACTATTCGGTGGATTTCTGCTCATTACTGCGTTCTAATATGTTCTGCTGTGATCTGGAAAGGCCAGAAATAGCGGGCGTGGCGCGTTATGCTGTGTTTTGTAGCGTTTTGCT
>NW_017090823.1:0-424 GCF_001483705.2 Eufriesea mexicana
GAAACAATCGACAAGCTGTGTTTAGCACAAGAGCGAAAGTAATCCTGGCCAAACCTTCCATACCTATCGTAACGAAACGAAACATATCACAAACTAGCATGGCGAGACCTCTATCACTGGCCAACCGAGATCCAAACAGAGCATATTAGAGCAAAGTAGAGCGCAGAAAATCCACCGAGAAGCACTGTATAGCACAAGATTCAGAGTAGCCTATCTTAACCTAGCCAAGCGTAACGAACCCAAACGGAGCCTAACACAGTCTAAAACGACAGTACCGCTATTGCTGGCCTCCGCAGAAACTATGGGAATGTACTAGAGCACAGTAGAGCGCAGGAACCCACCGTATTGCGGTGAAAGGCACAGAAGTCTAGGATGTCCTTACCTAACCTGGCATTACCTAAGCAAACCAAATGTAGCGAGACTC
>NW_017090824.1:0-424 GCF_001483705.2 Eufriesea mexicana
CATTCAGAAAATGTATATTATTTATATTTATATATATATTTATACGAAATTGCACCACGTGGGAATTTCGTTAATTCCAAATGCAAATTAGGTGTGTTTAAAAAATACACGAAAGCTCGATTTAATCTCGATTCATCCAGAGAATTTATATATATATCTGCGCAAAATTGGATTACGTGAAAATCTCGCTAACTTTAATCGCAAATTTGGTACGTTCGTAAAATATACAAAAGCTTGATCTCGATTCATCCAGAAAATGTATATTATTTATATTTATATATATATTTATGCGAAATTGAACCACGTAGAAATTTCGTTAATTTCAAAATAAATTATTTTGAAATAGTTAAAAATTCAGATTTGAAAAAATACGTTTAAAAAATAGGCAAAAGCTCGACGCAATGTTGATTGATCCCGAAATAAA
>NW_017090825.1:0-423 GCF_001483705.2 Eufriesea mexicana
AAAGCAATAGAATCTGTCTGGAAAGTTCAGTTTTATTGACATTTTCCAATAATATCGTGGTGAGCAAACGTTCTCGCATAAACAAGTAGGCAACACACTATTGGCGTGCTATAACCATTGCAATGCAAAAGAGGCTGACTGGATATACTAATTTTATTTTTGACTAATATCGAGGTGAGCAAACTTTCTCTCATAAATCAGGAGGAAAGGTCCGAATGGTGTGCTGTATCCATTGCAATGCTATAGAGTTTGTCCGGAAAGTTTAATTTTATTGACATTTTCAGCTTATATCGTGGTGAGCAAACCTTCTGGCCAAAATAAGATGGAAAGATCCTATTAGCGTGGAGTAGGCATTGCTATGCAATAGCGTTGGTCTGAAAGCTCAATTATATTGACATTTTCGGCTAATATCGTGGCGAACAA
>NW_017090826.1:0-424 GCF_001483705.2 Eufriesea mexicana
AATCTATTTTCTTCCCTAATTTTTCCATCTCTTCGCTAACTTTCTCGAGATATTCGTTAAGCCTTTTGCAACCCCTATCGACACAGTGACAGGGATTTCAATTTTCTCGAAATTTTCTCACAGAATATATTAATATATCAATTACCTTTTACGATGCCTCTCTAACTAATTGCGTGAAATTTTGTAATATTTAATATCGATCTTCGAAATTTTATTTTAAATGGTGACCGAATCTACTTTCTTCCCTAATTTTTCCATCTCTTTGCTAATTTTTTCGAAATATTCGTTAACCCCTTTGCGATCCCTATTGTCATAATGACGGGGATTTCAATTTTCTTGAAATTTTCTCACAGAATATATTAATATATTAATATATCAATATATCAATTACCTTTTACGATGCCTCTCTAACTATTTGCGTGAA
>NW_017090827.1:0-424 GCF_001483705.2 Eufriesea mexicana
TCAAAGCGGTACATCTCGCCAAAAGAAAAATCGTACGATTATAAATCAAATTTGATTTTACAGAGGAAGGTTAGTACTACTCAAAACATTTGATAAAGATATTGAAAAAAATTACTATCCTTGGAATATTTTCATAAAAATAGCAAAATTCGCTTTAAAATGATACCACACTCTGTGATTGTTAGTGTCTCTCGTCTAAATTCAAAGAGGTACATTTTGCCAAAAGAAAAATCATACGATTATAAATAAAATTTGATTTTACAGGGGAAGTTTAGTACTACTCAAAACATTTGATAAAGATATTGAAAAAAATTACTATCCTTGAAATATTTTCATAAAAATAGCAAAATTCGCTTTAAATTGATACCACACTCTGTGATTTTTAGTGTCTCTCGTTTAACTTCAAAGCGGTACATCTCGCCAA
>NW_017090828.1:0-424 GCF_001483705.2 Eufriesea mexicana
GCAATCGTAGCATACCCGAACCTATCTCTCCGTGACCACCATCGATGGCCTCCCTTCAGACAAACAGAATACACAAGGGCTAGGCAGAGCGCAGAAATCTACCGAATAGCAGTGTATGGCACAAAAGCCAAAGATATGCTGTCCTAACATATCCAAGCGTAATAGAATCAAACGCATCCTAACTTAACCGATCGTGCCGGGTCCACTATTGCTGGAATCCCCAGAGACAAGGAGAATATACTAGACCGCCGTAAAGCGCAGAGAGCCGCCAAAGCGCAGCATACAGTACAAAAGTCAAACGTGTCGTAACTTAACCTGATCTAGCCTAACCTAACCAAACGTGGACTAGCTAAACCTAACGAGCCGTGACCGACGTTTCTGGCCTCCCAAGTGCCAGGCAGAACACACTGGAGAACAGTAAAGC
>NW_017090829.1:0-424 GCF_001483705.2 Eufriesea mexicana
AGCTTGGCTATGGTGGAGGTCAGGTGCTATGGTCGCGGCACGATATTCTGGGTTATGCTGCACTTGATTAGGTTAGGTTAGGTCAGGTTTGGATAGACCACTTCGACTTTTGTGTTGTACGATGCTGTTAAGTGGATTCCTGCGCTCTAATGTGCTCTGATATGCTCCCCTCGACTCCACGAAGGCCACCAATCACGGTCGCGGCACGTAATGTTGAGTTACACTACCTATGGTTACGTTAGGCTATGACTGCTTAGATAAGGATACGTTTGATATTTATGCTGCGCACTGTAGTGCTGTTGATTTCTGCGCTATTCTGTACTCTGGTACATTCTGCTTGGCTCTGGGGAGGTCGGTAATAGTTGCCTCGGCACGATAGTTTCAGTTAAGGCACTTTCGTTTATGTTGCGTTTGGATAAGCTAG
>NW_017090830.1:0-424 GCF_001483705.2 Eufriesea mexicana
AAGCAGAATATACTACAGCACAGGAGAGCGCAGAAGTCCGCCGCACTGACGTGCAACGCACAAAAGTCAAGGACATCCTAACATAACCTAGCAAAGCCTAACCTACGCGACGAAGCATAACTCAACCTAACGTGCCGAGACCACCATTGCTGGCATCCGCAACGCCAAGCAGAGCATGTGAGAGCACAGTAAGGCGCAGAAGGCCACCGAATAGCGGTGTATAGCACGAAAGTCAAAGCCATCCTTTCCATACACAACCTAACATTACCCAGCCAAGCGTAACATAGCTCACCCATACTTACCTCTGCCACTGTTGCTGGCCTCCGCAGAGAAAAGCGGATGCTAGTAGAACAACGCGGAGCGCAGGTATAGACCGAATAGCAGTGTGTATCACAAAAGTCATAACCGCCACATCCAAACATAG
>NW_017090831.1:0-424 GCF_001483705.2 Eufriesea mexicana
CTAATTAAACGTAACACAACCAAACGCAAACTGCCTCACACAAACGTGACGCGGCAGCTATTGCCGGTCTCCACCGAACCAAGCCGAACATAATAGAGGAGAGTAGAGCGCGGAAATCCTTAGAATGGCCGTGAATAACGGAAAAGTCGAAGGTATCCAAACCTAGCCAAGGCTTAAGTATCCTAACCAAACGAAACGTATCAAAGACTAACGTCACGAGGCCGCCATTACTGGCATCCGCAGAGCCAAGCTGAACATGCTGGAGCACAGTAGAGAGCAGAACTCCGCCGAATTGCAGTGTACAAAACAAAAGTCAAAGCTAACGCATCCTATCACAGTCATACGTGATATAACCGAACGTAGCATAACTCAAACTAACGAGACGAGGCCGCCATTGCTTGCCTCCCCATAGCCAAGCAGAATA
>NW_017090832.1:0-424 GCF_001483705.2 Eufriesea mexicana
TAACCAAACGTAACCTAGCTACAGCCAACACTCCGCGGGCACTGTTTCCGGCCTTCCCAGAGCAAAGCAGGTAATACTAGATTGCGTAGCACAAAACTAAAACAATCCTTTCCTAGCCTAACAAACCGTAACATAACCGAACGTAACATAACTAAATAAACGACCACTATTGTTGGGCTCCTCAGGTTCGAGAAGAGTACCGTAGAGCACATTAGAGCGCAGAATTCCTCCTAATGAGTTCATAACACGAAAGTCAGAGCTGTCCAAACCTAATGTAACGGATCCTATCCTAATCTAACGTATCCTAACACAATCTAACGTGCCGCGACCTATATTGCTGGCGTCCAGAGAGTCGAGTAGGGCATAGTACATCGTCGTAGAGCGCAGAAATCCACCAAAGGGCGGTGTACGGCACAAACGATAC
>NW_017090833.1:0-424 GCF_001483705.2 Eufriesea mexicana
CTCTATTGCTGCCTTTCCCAGAGCAATGCTGAACATGTCAGATCACTGTGTAGCTCAGAAATCAACAGAATATCAGTGTATATCACAAAAGCCAAAGCTATCCTCACCTGGCCCAACCCAACCTGACCAAGCCAAACGTAATCTAACTCAACCTGACGTGCTGCGACCAGTATTGCTGGCCTCCACAGAGTCAGGCTGAACGTATTGGAGCGCAGTAGAGCGCAGGAATACGCCGAATGGCAGTGTACAAAACAAATGACAAAGCTATCCTCTCCTATCCTAACCAATCGCAACATAACCAAACGTAACATAGCTCAAACTAACATGCAGCGACCACTATAGCTGGCGTCCCGAGAGGCAGGCGGAATAAGGTAGAGCACAATAGGACGCAGAAATCCATCGAATAACAGTGTATAGCACAAAA
>NW_017090834.1:0-424 GCF_001483705.2 Eufriesea mexicana
CAGCCGATATGCGAAATAGAGCAAGTGAACGAGCAGACTGTGATAAAGTTGTGGATGAAATTTTTCCATTAGATGATATAGTTGAACAAATTGTTTTAGACACTAATTTAAATACACTCAAATTTATTTGTAGTGAAACATATGGTGATGCAAAATATTTAGGTGAAGATGCAAGAAGGATATCAGTTACTAAAAGCCATATGTCTAAAGGTGGCGGCGATAATAAGAAGCAAAACTAATAATTAATATGACAAATTGTAACTTTAAATGTGAAAATTTAATTGACATATACGACTGATTGGTAAACGAAATATCTAAACGTTGTAGTATACATATACCAAGTCAAAACAAATGTGCACAACAATCAGTTCCCGAAAGTGCAGATGTAAGTATTTCAACTATTAACTTTATTGAAAAGAATTAT
>NW_017090835.1:0-424 GCF_001483705.2 Eufriesea mexicana
TACACTAAACTTCGATATTACTGTTAAGCAAACAATGGAAGAATCGCGAGTATTGCCATTAGCTTTGCCAATAATGTTACAGATATCATGACATCCGTGATACCAAAATTAATTGAAACATTTTAATCGAGTAAACAGTAACGTTAGTAAAATTTCCAATCCCATTACTATAATCACAATAAAGGTGTCAAATACCGAGTATGGCACAGAATATACTCGTAGCGTATTCTGCAGATGAAATATATAAATTATGTACAATCAGTCGTTTCGTTAATACGGTACCAAAATAAATCAATTCGTTTGGAATATTAATTTTGAATAAGGCCATACTTCATGTAAGCATTGACCTAATATTAATGTTATAAATGTAAGTATAAATAATAACTAATTAACTTTTAATTCTGAATAAATAGAAATCGTACTT
>NW_017090836.1:0-424 GCF_001483705.2 Eufriesea mexicana
ACTAACATAAACTAACCAAACATAGCCTAATTCAACCTAACGTGCCGAGACCACTATTGCTGGCCAACTCAGAGCCAAGCAGAGCATATAAGAGCTGAGCGAAGAAATTCACGGCATAGCTGTGTATAGCACAGAAGTTAATGCTATACCATCCTAACATATCCAACCGTGATATATACAAACGTATCATAGCTTAACCTAACATGCCGAGACAACTAGTGTTGGAATCCCCAGTGCCAAGTAGAATATACTAGAGCACAGCGGAGCTCACAGAGCCACCAAATAGCAGCGTATAGCATAACAGTCAAATAGGTCCTTACCTAACCTGACCTAGCCTAACCTATCCAAACGTAACTTAACCAAACGTGACCTAACCCACCTAACTTACCCATACCAATATTCCTGACTTTCACAGAGCCAACCT
>NW_017090837.1:0-416 GCF_001483705.2 Eufriesea mexicana
CTATTGAGATTGCAATGTCGTAGAATCTGGCTGGAAAATTCAATTTTATTGACATTTTCGACTTATATCTGGGTGAGCTAACTTTCTTGCAGAAACATGAAGGAAAGAACCTTTTGGCGTGCTGTAGCCATTGCAATGATATGGAATGAGCCTGGCAGATTGAATTTTATTGACATTTTCGACTAATATCGAGATGAGCTAACATCCTTCCCTAAGTAAGGTGGGAAGATCCTCCTGGATTGCTATAGCCATTGCAATGCAGTTGAATCTGGCTGGAAAATTCAATTTTATTGACATTTTTGACAATTATCGTGGTGAGCTAACTTCCATGCCTAAATAAGGATGAAAGATTTTATTGGCTTGCTATAGCCATAGCAATGCCATAGAATCTGGCTGGAAAGTTCAATTTTATTGAC
>NW_017090838.1:0-424 GCF_001483705.2 Eufriesea mexicana
CATGGCTGGCCTCCACAGAGTCAAGCAGAACACGTTAGTGTAGATTAGGGCACAGAAATCCATCGACTCGCAGTGTATATCAGAAATGTCTGTGATACCCAAAACTAACACCAGCCGACAGAACATAGCCAAACATAGCCTGACTCATTCTTATGTGCAGGGAACGCCATTGCTGCCCTCCCCAGTGCCAAGCAGGTCATACTAGGGAACTGTGGAGCGCAGAAAACCACCGAACAGCAGTCTGCAGCACAAGTGTTAAAGATATAGTGACCAAACCTAACCAAACCTAACCAAACCGAACGTAACAGGACTCAACCTAACTTGCATAGATCACTATTACTGACAACCACAGAGCCAATCAGAATATACTACAGCACAATAGCGTGCAGAAATCCGCCGCATTACAGTGCAAAGCACAATAGAC
>NW_017090839.1:0-424 GCF_001483705.2 Eufriesea mexicana
GCGCCGCGGCCACCATTTCAAGCATTCCCAGACCAAAGCAGGGAGTATTAGATCGCACTCGAGCGCAGAAATACGCCGTACAGCAGTATATAGCACAAAAGTCAAAACTATCCACTCCTAACATAACCAAGTGTAACCCAAACGAACGCAGCCTGTCCCAACCTAACGCGACAAGGCCGCCACTACCGGGCTCCACAGAGCCAATCAGAGCATATTAGAAAACAGTAGAGCGCAGAAATCCACCGAGTAGCCGTGTATAGCACAAAAGTCGAAGGTATCCCATCCTAACCTAGTCAAACGTTAGATAACTGAACGCAACCTAACACAGACTAACGTGCCGAGGCCAAGACTGTGGGCTTACACAGAGCCAAGCAGAATATACTAGAGCACAGTAGAGCGCAGAAGTCCATAGTATATCCGTGTA
>NW_017090840.1:0-424 GCF_001483705.2 Eufriesea mexicana
AGCACAAAGGTCGGTGATACCCTAACCTAACCTGACCAATCCTACCATAAACGAACGTAGACTGTATATGCCTAACGAGCCGGGTCCACTATTGCTGGCTTCCACTACGCCAAACGGAACATATTAGAGGAGCGTAGAGCGCAGAAGTCCATAGAATGGCAATGTGTAGCAGAATGGTCAAAACTACACTAACCAAGCCCGGTCAATGCTACTCTGACCAAGCGTAGTCTAACTCAATCTAACGTGCCGATATCAGTATTGCTGCCCCCCCCCCACAGCGCCACGCAGAGCATATTAGAGCACGGCGGAGCATAGATATCGCCCGCATTGCATGGTATAGCGCAAAAGTCAGAGATATCCTGACCAAACCGGACCTAAGTTACCCTAACCGTACGTTACGTAACCAAACAAAACGTGCAGCGAC
>NW_017090841.1:0-424 GCF_001483705.2 Eufriesea mexicana
TCCTTTCGCACGCACTCTAGATAACATGCTTGACCCACTCATCCTGCGATACCACAATATTATGGTACTGTTGGAACCCGGATTTCAATATACATCATGGGTTCTAGCAACAAGCCTACGTTGGAAAAATACAAGTCGACGGAGAGGAAAAAAACGAAACAGAAATTGTAATTGGAACTGACTGAACTGAACTGAACTGGAACTGTGCTGAGACTATGCAGAGACTGTACTGCAATTGAGCTTTCGCAAATTTTGTGAGCGTTTATATAATGTTAGTTTTTGTGGAGGTGAAGATGACCATTGGCCCTTAGTGAAAGTGAGTGTTCCGTCGTGGAACAAGGAAGACCCGTTACGGTCTTCGAACAGCCGGGTCTTAGGGTCGAACAATTCGGCATCGGAATTTTCCGCTCCATGCCTTCAGCAT
>NW_017090842.1:0-424 GCF_001483705.2 Eufriesea mexicana
CTTCCCAACCTACCCTAACGAAACGTAACATAACTCAACATAACGGGCCGCTACCATTACCACAGGACACCACAGAGCCTAGCAGGAGATTTTATAGCGCAGCAGGGCGCAGAAATCAAACGAATAGCATTGAATGGCACAAGAGTCTAAGCCTTTTTGTCCTAACATAACCAAAATTGTCATATGCAAACGTGGCATAGGTAAACCAAACGCGTCCAGACCACTCTTTCTGGCCTCCAGAGAGCCAAGCGGAAGATAATAGAGCGCAGTAGAGAGCAGAGACCTGTGGATAGCAGTGTATAGCACAAAAGTCTAGGTTGCCTATCCTACCCTAGCCAAACGTAATATAACAGAACGTAACATAACTCGACCTAACATGACGAGACCACTATTGCTGTCTTCCACAAAGGCAAGAAGAATATAC
>NW_017090843.1:0-424 GCF_001483705.2 Eufriesea mexicana
AGAGATAGGAAATATCTTAAACTTTGTGCGTAGCTCTTAGCTTGGTATCGTTTTCCAAAGATTACTCTTTGGAAAACGATACCAATTACCAAGTCTCACCACGTGGAGGTGGCTACGCATCGAGACCCGACATGTGCCCTAGTGGCACAGCGTGTATAATAAATATTAATTTGTTATTAACAATTGGAGTAATTATTTATAAAGCTTTTACAAATTATTGGTACATTTTAACATAAATACGTTCTAAATTCTCTTGAAACCAAATTATTTATTAATTTTTTCATATTTATTATACATTTACGTTGCAGACAACTTGCTATTAACAATTAGTGTAATAATTTATAATCTATTTGTAAATTATAGAAACAATTTAATACAAATATGTTATAACTTCGAGTAATAATGACTTATTAATTTTTTTACT
>NW_017090844.1:0-424 GCF_001483705.2 Eufriesea mexicana
AGAACACACCAGAGCACAGCAGAACGCAGAAGTTCACCGAAACGTAGTGTATACCACGGAAGTTAAGGCTGTGCAGACTTAACCCAAACGAATATAACCTATCCAAACCTAGCCTACATCGACCTAACGTGCCAAAACCAGTATTCCTGGCCACCTCAGTGTAAAGGAGAGCATATTGGTGCACAGAAGTGCGCCGAAATGCACCCAATAGCAGTGTACAGCATAAAAGACATGGCTACACTCCCCTACTATAGCCAGGCCTAAACAGACCAAACGTAACATAATTCAACGTTCCGTGGTAGGACCACTATTGCTGGCATCTCCTGACACGAGCAGAGTGTAGTAGAGCAGTGTAGAGCGCAGAAATCCACCGAATAGCAGTGTACAGCGCAAGAGTCAAAGCTATCCTATCCTAACCCAAACA
>NW_017090845.1:0-425 GCF_001483705.2 Eufriesea mexicana
ATTGGTTTAAAACAGTGTGTACAAGATCCATTTGTATTATTTACAAGAGAAGGATACACTTTTTCATAGTGTGGCATACATGTGGACGATATGACTGTAGTCAGCAGTAAAGACCTATTTCGAGAAAGATATATAGATATATTAAAAAATCGTATCGAATTAAAGATCATCGGTGTAAGTAAATAATTATTGAGCGTATAATTAAGTTACGAATATCAAAAACTACTCATTAGGCAACAGAATTATATGTAACGTTCATTGATTGCGTACGCAATTAGTGATTCTAGTGCAGAAAGTACGGCTATTGATGTATATAAAAAAATTTAGCGAAGGTAACGGCAGCTCAATGAGCGACGAAAGAGATTATCAATAGCTGCAAGGGAGATTAGTGTAGCTAAACGTATCGACGAGACCCGGCAATCCGT
>NW_017090846.1:0-425 GCF_001483705.2 Eufriesea mexicana
GCTACGTTTTGTTATGTTACGGTTGGTTAGCTTAGGAGGGGATAGCTTTGATTGTATAGCTATAGTATGCTATTAGGTGGATTTCTGCACCCTACGGTGCCCTAACATCTTCTGCTTGGTTGTGGAAAGGCGAGAAATAATGGTCTCTGCTCATTACGTTTAGTTAGGTTACGTTTGGTAATTTTGGGTTTGGCTAAGTTTGGTTAGGGCAGCTTTAACTATTGCGCCATAGACTGCTATTCGATGGATTTCTGCGCTCTACTGTGCTCTAGGTTGTCCTGCTTGGCTCTGGGGCGGGCAGCAATAGCCTTCGCGGCACATTAGCGTGTGTTATGCGTATGTTTGGGTAGCTTTCACTTTCCCCATATACATTGCGACTATATGGGTTTCTGCGTTCGACCCTCGACTAATGCTTTCTGCTGGCC
>NW_017090847.1:0-425 GCF_001483705.2 Eufriesea mexicana
ATATCCACCAATACAGCACTGTAGACGATGGTTCAATATGTTCTGTAATGACATAAATTCTTTTCAATTCTAGAACGCCGAAGGTCTAACTGATTATCGCTGGAGGAATTAACAATTGTCGAAACAGTAATGGGTACAGCTACCATCAGAGTACTTTAGTCGTTGGACTGATTTGTCCAATCATGGCTTAAGTTCCACCGTAATTCTAGATAAATCAATGTATACATCAGTTATGGCTAGAGATGTATATAATTCGGAGTACAGAAATTGTTGCACCCCCCAATACTGCACTGTAGCCGTTGAATTAGTAATTTCAGGGATGACTTAAATTCTACAGTATTTCTAGAAAAAAGCAATGTTCTCGTCAGTTTTGTTTTGAGATATTTAGATCTCTCAGCACGGCAGTTGGTGCATCCAACAGGAGA
>NW_017090848.1:0-425 GCF_001483705.2 Eufriesea mexicana
GCGCTCTGATGCGCCCTAGTGTGCTCTGCCTGGCCTTGGGGATGACAGCAATATTTGTCTCGTCACTTTATGTTTAGATACACTACGTTTGGATAGGTAATGTGTGGTCGTGTTATGTTAGGATACGTTTGGCTTTCGTGCTATGCACTGCAATGCGGTGGATTTTCGCGATCTGCTGTGCTCTGGCATATTGTGCTTGGCTCTGGGGAGGCCAGCAATAGTGGACTCGACGCTTTAGGTTTAGTGAGGCTACGTTTGCAATGAGAAATTTGCTATGTCAGGACAGAATTTCTTAGACTTTCGTGCTATTGGCTGACGTTCGGTGCATTTCTGCGCCCTACTGCGCCCCAACTCGTTCAGCTTGTCGCTGGGGTGGCCAGTAATAGTGCATCTGCATGTTAGTTTTCGTTATGTAACGTTTCGTT
>NW_017090849.1:0-425 GCF_001483705.2 Eufriesea mexicana
GCATTACTTTGCAGCATACAGTACCAGTGGACAAGGAAATCAAACCACTACAGGACCGTGATGATGGCTGTACTCAGTGCTGTGTAGTCAAACCTTGTAACGCCGACGGATGATGTTTCTGTGTATCATCATTCGAGAACTGCTTTTTAATTTACGTCAGTGGACAAAGCATGACAGCAGCTACAGTGCAGTGATGATGACTTTAGTAAGTACTGTCTTGTCCATTGTAACTACCTCGAGGGATGATATATCTGCAATTTGTCATTCTATAATTACTATAAAATATGAACCTTCATTGAATAGATTAATCCAAAGGCTACAGCGACCGACCGGTGAGTTTACTTAGTAAAGTGGTGTCAGATGTAAATACCTCTAGCCGTAACAGTAACATACATGTGTTATTCTAGATTGGCTTTAGAATTTAA
>NW_017090850.1:0-425 GCF_001483705.2 Eufriesea mexicana
GCCAAGCAGCACATATAACAGGAGAGAGAGGCGCAGAAATCAAAAGAATGTCAGTGTATAACTGAAAGGTCGAAGCTACCCAAGCATAACCCATGCTAACATAACCTAACCAAACGTAACCTAGCCCAACATATCGTGCCGCGGCCACTGTTTATGGACTGCGCAGCGCAAGGCGGGCCCATTTGGGCGCAGTAGGGCCGAGAAATCCACCGAATAGCAGTGTATAGCGCAAAGGTTATAGTTATCCTGTCCCAACCAGAACAGTCGTAACATTGCCAAACGTAACCAAACTCAACCAAATGCGACGCAACCTCTACTGCCGGCCTCCCCAGAGTGAAGCAGAAAGCATTAGAGGAGAGTAGGGCGCAGAAATCCGGCGAACAACAGTTTATACCACGAAAGTCGAAGCTACACTAACCTAACCC
>NW_017090851.1:0-425 GCF_001483705.2 Eufriesea mexicana
TATAGTGATCGATAAAGTTGACAA
Source organism: Eufriesea mexicana (assembly GCF_001483705.2). Classification (NCBI taxonomy): domain Eukaryota; kingdom Metazoa; phylum Arthropoda; class Insecta; order Hymenoptera; family Apidae; genus Eufriesea; species Eufriesea mexicana. The sequence goes on from NW_017090851.1 coordinate 25, forward strand.
ACTATATTTACATCTTTCATGAATCATGTTGATCATTATTAAAATTATGTATGAAAAAAGAAGTTACAAATTTTAGATCATGCTTATGTTACCAATTACTAATTACCCCAGCTGTGGAAAAAATGACAGAAATCTGGCAACCATTCTAGTTCCCTCCATTCTCGACCAGCCACGTCACGAGTTATCTCTGATGTTCCATGCAGTAAACCTGCTAATTATTACTTCATTCATCGAACTTGGTAACACAACACCTGACGTCGATCTCGTAGCAGTTGTACGACGTTTGATGATACTCTGAACGTGATATTCGATCGATAACCGACTCCATTCGCCAGGCCTGAACGTCTCCATAGTCGTTAGCTCAGGTTCCCTTCGAGCAAAAGCTCCAGTAAAACGAAGCA
>NW_017090852.1:0-425 GCF_001483705.2 Eufriesea mexicana
TGGTTAGGTTACGACAGGATATCTTTGACTTCAGCGACATAGTCTGCTATTAGGTGGATTTCGCCGCTCTACAATACACTAATGTTTTCAGCTTCGCTTTGTTAATGCTACCAATAATGTCCTTGGCACGTTATGTTGAGTCAGGTTACGGACGGCTATGTAGGGTTAGGCAATGTTTGGCTATGGCCGCTCTAGCTTTTGTGCTGGACGCAGCTACGCGGTTGAATTCTGAGCTCTACTGTGCCCTAGTATTCCCTGCTTGGCACTGGGCGGAGAGGGGGGGGGGTGGTAGCAATATCTCCTTCGGAACATTATGTTATGTTAGGCTATGTTCGGTGATGTTCGGTTGGTTTAGGTTATGTTCCCGTAGCCTGGACTATTCTGACATCCGCAGCTAATATAAGGATTTGTGCGTTCTACTCTTC
>NW_017090853.1:0-425 GCF_001483705.2 Eufriesea mexicana
CATAAAAAATAAAAATTCACTGATCTAAACTAGATAACATACCATACAGACGTACCCTACACAAATAATATATTATTCATCTAAATAGTTACTCGAAATCGCTATGCTTGCGTCGAAGATGATTGAAATATGTCCATCGACACGTATCGCTTCGAGTCGTTCATCGTACGACATGACGGAACATCGAACAAATCGTAAAACGTGCAACTCACCGTTCGTATGTCCTTTCATCGCAACCATGCAGCTCAAAATTAACATCAAATTGGAGGTACGCCTTGTTCTCTCTGTGGTATGTTGTCTCCAGCTCGGATTGGTGAACATGTCTATTCCTTTCTTGAAATTTCATTCTGACACACATGACACCGCGTGGAAATACGGCGGCCATCATGGACCTCTGCGCACGAACAGTTGCGCGACATCGGCGC
>NW_017090854.1:0-425 GCF_001483705.2 Eufriesea mexicana
ACGTAGCCTGACACAAGTGAACGTGCAGAGACCGCTATTGCTGCCGTCGGCAGAGCCGAGCAGGACATACAAGAGCACAGTACAGGGCAGGAATCCACCGAATCGCAGGGTACAGCACAAAAGTTATAGCCATCCTAACCAAACATGGCCTAACACAGCCTAGCCGAACGTAACCTCGCTCAATGTAACGCTCCGAGACCACTATTGCTGGCCTTCACAGAGCCAAGCCGAAAATGTTAAAGCACCGTAGGGAGCAGAAATCCACCAAATATCAGACTATAGCACTAAAGTCAAAGCCCTCCACTCCTAACCTAACCAAGAGTAACATAACCAAAATAACACAACTCAACCTATCGTGCCGTGACCACTATTGCTGGCCTCCCCAAAGTCAAGCGGGAGAGGTTAGCGGAGAGTAGAACGCAGAG
>NW_017090855.1:0-425 GCF_001483705.2 Eufriesea mexicana
GAGTAGCGCTGCTTAGGACAGCACGGCACAGAATATCACCACCCTCGCCGCAGAGCGCAGTAGCGTGGAGCAGGGCGCAGACCATAGCTGAGCACACAAACGGGTACATTAGAGAACGGGCAGAGCGCCGAGTACTGGAGAGTTGCCCGGCTTAGCACAGGACCGCAACGAATAGCACAGCCATCTCCGCCATGTGAACCAGAGCGCACCAGACCACAGCAAAGTACGGCAGTGCGCCGAATAATACTGGAAAGTGCAGAAGAGCACTGCTTAGGATAACAACGCACCGAGTAGTACCACCACCTAGCAGAGCGCAGCGTATCGCAGCAGAGCCCTTCGGAACACAATATAGCACTGGAAAGGGCCGAAGGTCAGCGAATAGCAATGGCTTGCACTGCTTAGGGCACCAGCGCACCGATTGGCAC
>NW_017090856.1:0-425 GCF_001483705.2 Eufriesea mexicana
TTTCAAACTTAGATCGTATCGTTAATAAATTCTCGTATAATTATTATTGTTCGTTAATAGCTTCGTTATTCGTAGTGTTAACATTTTCTAATTACTACTAATTATTAATATATGTATATATTATGTATAATTTATTTATGAAAGTGTCAAAGTTGAACGAAGATTAACTGGCCAGTCGAAATTCGCACGTGTTGTAATAATAGTAAGACTTTTGGTATATTTTCAACTAGTTGGATCAATAAAATTTTTTAAAATAACGTCAACCATTGAATTTATCGAATTTATTGGGAATTTTATCTTTTATTAATTTATGCAGAGTATAATATTGATACAGTAAGACCCTTGTTCCAAACTTAGATTATATCGTTAATAAATTCTCGTATAATTATTATTGTTCGTTAAGCGATAATTTCAGTTTCGTTATT
>NW_017090857.1:0-425 GCF_001483705.2 Eufriesea mexicana
AGGATAGCTTTGACTTCTGTGACATACATTGCTACCCGGTGGAATTCCCCCATCTACTGTGCTCTAGTGTGTTCTGCATTGCTCTGGCGGGGATAGGAATTGTGGTCTGCTCTCTTTAGGTTTAGCTAGCAGAGGTTTGTTTATGCTAAGTTTCGTCTGGTTAAGTTAAGGTGTCCCCGACTTTTGTGCTGTACGCTGCTGTTCGGGGCCTTCTGCGCTTTAGTTTGCTCTAGCACATACAGTTCTGCTCTGTGGAGGCCGGCAATATTGGTCCCGGCACGGTAGTGTGAGCTATGTTACGTTTGGTCACGTTACGGCTTGGTTAGGATAGGACAGGGTAATTTTATCTTTTCTACTATAAACTACTTCCCGGAGGTTTTCTGCGCTCTGCTAGGCTCTAGTATGCCTTGTTTTGTCTGACCTGG
>NW_017090858.1:0-425 GCF_001483705.2 Eufriesea mexicana
CATTAGAGCTATAGTCTGCTATTAGGTGGATTTCTGCGCCCTACAGTGCTCTAATATTTTCAGTTTTGCTCTGGGAAGAAAAGGAATTGTGGTTTCTGCGCGTCACGTTTTGCACGATACGTTGGGTTGAGTTGGGTTAGGATAAGTTTGGTCAGGATAGCTTTAGCGTTTTTGCTGTACACTTCTATTCCGTGGATTTCCGTGCTCTACTGTGCTCCACTATCTTCTGCTTGGTCCTGGGGAGGCCAGCTATAGCGGTTGCGACGCGTTAGCTTGAGTCATGTTACGTGCGATTATGTCAAAGTTGCTTAGGTTATGGGAGGATAGCTCTGACTTTTGTGGTATGGTCTGCCATTATGTTAATTTCTGCGCCCTACAGTGCTCTAATATTTTCAGCTTCGCTCTGGCATGGCCTCGTAGTAGTG
>NW_017090859.1:0-425 GCF_001483705.2 Eufriesea mexicana
AGTAGAACATATTACAGGAGAGTAGAGCGTCGAAATCCATGGAACCGTAGTGCATAGCAGAAGAGTCAAAGCTACCATATCCTTACCTAACCAAGCCTGATTTAACCAGACGTAACATTTCGGAACCTAACGTGCCGCGACCACTGTTGCTGGCCTCACCAGGATCGAGTGAAGTATAATAGTGTACAGTAGAGCGCAGAAATCCATAAAATCGCGGTTTGTAGCGGAAAAGTCAATGCTATAAGCACCTAACCGGAACAAACAGAACCTACCCATACGATGCGTTGCTCAAACTGACGTGCCGAGGCCACTGTAACAGGCCTCCCCAGATTCCAGCGGAGTATAGTAGCGCAACGTAAAGAGCAGAAGACCAGGGCACAGCAGTGCATAGCACAAGAGGCTACTGTATCTTACCATAACTTATG
>NW_017090860.1:0-424 GCF_001483705.2 Eufriesea mexicana
GGATGTTTGCATCTATATATGTATGGATGTATCGATGGCTGGATGTATGAGTGGATGTATGTATGGATGGATGAATGTATGGATGTATGTATGTATGAATGTATGGACGTATCGATGTACGAGTTTATGGATGTACGGTTGTATGGATGTTTGGATGCATGTATGGATGTATGGATGTATGTATGTGTGTATGTATGGATGAATGGATTGGTGGATGGATGCATGGATGGATAAATGTATGGATGTATGGATGGATGGATTTATGGATGTGTGTATGTATGAATGTATGGATTGATGGATGTATGGATGGATTGAGGTATGGATGGACGGATGTATGAGTGGTTGGATGTATTGGTGGATCGATGTATGTATGGACGTATGAATGGATGTATGGATGGATGGATTTATGGATGTGTGGATGTAT
>NW_017090861.1:0-425 GCF_001483705.2 Eufriesea mexicana
TATCCACCCATACATCCACGCATTCATCCAACCATGCATCCATGCATTCATACGTCCATACAGGTACAGCTACTAACATGCAGCAACCTAACCTAACCTAACCTAACCCCACATTCATCCATACATACATCCATACATCCGTACTTCCATACATTCGTACATCCATTCAGCTATACACCCATACATCCACACATCCATACATCCATCCATACACCTATACATATATACATCCATGCATCCATACATATATCCATCCATACATACAACCGCCCATACACCCATCCTTCCATACAACCATGCGTCCATACATCCATCGTTCCATAAGCCTATCCATCCATACATCCGTCCACCATTCCATCAAACCATCATTACATCCATCCATACATCAATACATACATCAATACAACCATTCATCCATACATATA
>NW_017090862.1:0-425 GCF_001483705.2 Eufriesea mexicana
GAGCGTGGAATTTCGCCGGATAAAAGTGTACACCACGAAAGTCAAAGATATCCAAGCCTAGCCAAAGCTAACGTAATCTAACCAAACGTAGCCTACCTAAACCTAATGTGCCGAGATAACAATCACAGGCCTCTCCAGAGCCAAGAGGAACATACCAGAGCACAGTAGAGCGAAGAAATCCGCCGCATACCGGTGTACAGCTCAAAAGTGCAAGATATCCTGTAACTACCCAAGCATACCTAACATAGCCAGACGTAACCTGACTATACACAACTCGACGAGGCTAGAGTTCCTGGTCTCTCCAGAGCAAAGCAGAGCCTATTACATAAATGTCGATCGCAGAAGTCCACCGATTAGCAGTGCATAGCTCAAAAGTCAAAGTTGCCCTATCCTAACATAACCAAACATATCATAACCAAACGAAA
>NW_017090863.1:0-425 GCF_001483705.2 Eufriesea mexicana
ATGATTTATGCTACGCTTGCTTATGGAACGTTTGGTAATGACTGGACAGAATAGCATGCACTTTTGTGCCATACACTGCTGTTCGGTGGTTTTCAGCCTTCTGTTGTGCTCTAATAAGTGCTCTTTGTCTCTGGGATGGGCAGTAAGTGTGGTCTCGGCGCGTTAGGCTGAGTTATCTTACGTTCCGCTAGGTTACGTTAGGAAGATTTGTGTAGGTTTTCTACGACTTCTGCGCTATGCACTGCAATTCGATTGATTTCCGTGCCCTGAATTGCTCTACTACTATCTGCGCGAATCTGGGGTGGCAAGCAACAGTGGTCTCGGCACGTCATATTGAGCTACGCCACCTTTCGTTAGGTTAAGCTAGAACAGCTTGGGTTAGGATATCTGCGGCTCTTGTGGTATACACTGCAATGCGGTTGGTT
>NW_017090864.1:0-426 GCF_001483705.2 Eufriesea mexicana
AACCTTCGTAGAAGGCCATGCATTTTGCCTCAGTTGAGTACAGTGTCTCGATGCCCAACTGATTGTGCTGTCACAGTACCGAATCACATATCCACTGACTCATTTTCTATCTACCCTCGATTTAGCTCAATTTGCGTCTGTGTATCCTAATAACTCGCTACTTTCCTTCTCGTCGTTTCCTAGTTTTAATTTATAATCTTTCGTGCTTTTTAGGTACCTTACAATTCTCTTTCTCCAAGTTTTGTTACTTCAAATGGCACTGGCAGTGCTTTTTCCACTATCTCATTTTCTTTGGAATCGTTTACTGCTAGGACAATATCATCAACATGTGTTATTATTGGAATTAGGTGAAGAAAAGGAGAACGTAGGGCAGCTTCTATATGATCACGTTTTATTTCTGCTACAACAATCGTACTGACTCGTGGC
>NW_017090865.1:0-425 GCF_001483705.2 Eufriesea mexicana
GAAATCCATAGAATCGCAGTGTATATCAGAAGAGTCAGAGGTACCCAGACATTAACCAAACAAACAGAACATGCACAGACATAACCTAACTCAACCTAACGCGCCGAGACGACACTTGATTTCATTCCCAGAGACAATCTGAAGATATTAGACTACTGTAGGGCGCAGAAATCCACCTAATAGCAGACTACAGGACGGAAGTCAAAGGTAATCTCTCCTAACCTAACCAACCTTAACATAAGCAAACGTAACCTAACTTATGCTACCGTGCCGCGAACACTATTGCTAGCCTGCCAATAGCCAAGCAGAACACATTTGTGCAGATCGTAACCCAGACATACATAGAATCGCAGTGTATATCAGAGAAGTCAAAGGTACGTAAACCTAACCCGAGCCAACAGAACATAACCAAGCTGAGCCTAGTT
>NW_017090866.1:0-426 GCF_001483705.2 Eufriesea mexicana
TAGAGGAGAGTAGAGCACAGAAATCCATAATATCGCAGTACATAGCACAATGGTCGTAGTTACCCTATCATAACTTAACTGCACTTAACATGACCGAACGTAACATAGCTCAACATAACGTGTCGAAGCCACTATCGCTAGCTTCCCCAGGGACAAGCAGAATAAGCTAAATCACAGTAGATCGCAGTAATCCGCCGCATTGCAGTGTACAGCACAACGGTGGAAGATATCCTTACCCAACATGTCCTAACCTGACCCAACGTAAGGTGCCGAGACAAGTATTGCTGTCCTCCATGCAGCCAAGCCGACCATAGTACAGCAACGAAGAGCGCATAGGTCCACCGAATGGCGGTGTATACCGCGAAAGCCAAAGCTATCCGAATCTAACCTAAACCAGCATAAGCCAACAAAACGTAGCATAGCTCA
>NW_017090867.1:0-426 GCF_001483705.2 Eufriesea mexicana
TTCGGTGGATTTTTACGCGCTATATTTCTCCACTATACTCTGCTAGACTCTGGGGAGTCCAGTAATATCTTTCGCGACACGTTTTGTTGAGTTAGGTTACGTCCGGTTATGACAGGTTATGATAGGATAGGAGAAGGTAGCTTCGACTTTTGTGCCATACACCGTTTTTCCGTGGATTTCTGCGCTCCTGTGAGTTCTACTGTACTCTACTGGACCCTGGGTAGGACAGTAGCTGTGGTCCCGTCACATTGTGTTCAGTTATGGTACGTTCGTTTATGTTACGTTTGGACAGGTTAGAATAGGATAGCCTTGACTTCTGAGCTATACACTGATTTTCGTTGGGTTTCTGCGCTCAACAGTTCTCAAACATATTCTGCTCGACTCGCGTTATGCCAGCAATAGTGTTCGCCGCACATCAGGTTGGGC
>NW_017090868.1:0-425 GCF_001483705.2 Eufriesea mexicana
AACATGACGCGCCGCGGCCACAACCTCAAACATTCCCAGACCAAAGCAGGGAGTATTAGATCGCAGTAGAGCGCAGAAATCGATCGATTAGCAGCGTATAGCACAAAAGTCAAAGACAACCTATCTAAATTTAACATAACCTAACCTAACCAAGGTTAGCATTACACGCCCAAATATGCCACTACCACCATTTCTGGCACCCGCAGATTCAAACAGACGCTAGCAGAGCAATGCAGTGCACAGATATCGGCCGAGCAGCAGTGTACAACACAAAAGGCAAGGCTATCCTAACCAAACGTATCATAACCTACCAAGACAACCGTAAACTGTCTCAAACTGACGTACCGAGACAACGCTCGCTGGCCTCCCCAGAGCCAAGCAGGACATACTAGAGCACAGTAGAGCGCAGAAGTCTACCGTGTAGC
>NW_017090869.1:0-426 GCF_001483705.2 Eufriesea mexicana
CGATCGTGGCACGATATCTTGTATTAGGTTACGTTTGGTTTCGTTAGGTTGGGTTATGTTTGTTCAGGATGGCTTTGACTTTTGTGTTATAAACAGGTATGCGGTGGATTTGTGGGCTCTACTGTGCTCTGATGTGATCTGCTGGGCTCTGTGGTGGCCAGCAATGGAGGTCTCGGCTCGCCACGTTCAGATATTCTACGTTCGGTTATGTTAGGTCTGGCCACGTTAGGTTAGGACATCTTTGGCCTTTGTACTGCACACAGCTACTTGGTGGCCTTCTGCGCACTACTGCGCTCTAGCATATACAGCATGGCTCTGGGGAGGCCAGCAATAGTGGTCTTGGCACGTTAGGTTGAGCTAGGTTACGCTTCCTAACGATATGATTAGTTAGTCTGAGTATGGCTTGGGTTGCATTGACTTTCGCGG
>NW_017090870.1:0-426 GCF_001483705.2 Eufriesea mexicana
AGACAAGTGTTACCGTGCTATTTAGCTCTCTTCGCAAAGAATTGCAAGCTCTATTCAGATAATCAGTTTCTCCTTTTCTTTTCTTTTTTCCTTCAAAACACTTGACTCCGAATACTAAGGACTGCAGGATAGTAATGTTCCCATCATTGGCACGACGCTTCGTTCGACGGTAAAAATTTCGCGCCGTTAACATTAGAACTACCGATCTTCAACCGTTTGAGTCCCAGAGGCTTTTGGAACAACTCGGTCGAAAAACCCCGAACAGCGCGATAACTGTTGCCTTAATCGAGTGCGAGAAGTCCAAACGACGGAATAGTGCTTGTTCAATTTAAATCGAAAAATCCCAATCTTCGCAGTAGCGCATGGTGCTATGTGACGTACGTGCATCAGCAAAGTTGAGCGCGCCACTTCGACTGAAGAGCGCGA
>NW_017090871.1:0-426 GCF_001483705.2 Eufriesea mexicana
TGAGCACGTAAGCCGTTGCCTTCATAACCTAACCCAACCCAACCTAACCTAACCAAACGTAATATATCTCAGCCTAACCTATTATCGTATTTCAACCTAACGCGCTGAGACCACAATTACTGGCTTCCCCAAAGTCAAGCAGAACATACTAGATCGCAGTAGTGCGTAGAAATCCACCGAGTAACATTGTATACCACGAGAGTCAAATCTATACAAACCTAACCCAAACTAACTTAACGTAACCGAACGTTGCATAACTGTAGCTATCGGGCCGATACTGCTATCACTGTCCTTCCCGGAGTCGTGCAGTGTATAGTAGAGTAACGAACAGTGCAGTATCCCACCGAACGGCAGTGTACAGCAAAATAGTCAAAGCTATCCTTATCAAATATTTCCAGTCATAGCACAGCCAAACGTAACATAGCT
>NW_017090872.1:0-425 GCF_001483705.2 Eufriesea mexicana
CTGTATGGTTGGATGTGTGGATGTATGCATGTATGTATGAATGAATGTGTGGATGTGTGCATGTATGAATATATGGACGTATGGATGTATGGATGTTTGGATTATGGATGTACGAATGTATGGATTAATGGATGTACTGATGTATGGGTGTATGCATGGATGAGTGTATGTATTGATGAATGTATGGATGTATGGATGGATGGATGGAGTGGTGGATGGATGTATGGATGGACGGTTGCATGGATCGATGTATGTATGGATGTATGGATGGATGGATGTATGCATTGATGTATGTATGGATGTATGGATGGATGGATGGATGGATTGGTGTATGTATGTATGTTTGTATGGATGTATAAATTTATGGATGGGTGGATGTGCGGAAGCATTGATGTATGGATGCATGGATGTATGTATCGATGTAT
>NW_017090873.1:0-425 GCF_001483705.2 Eufriesea mexicana
TGGTTATAGCTAGCCAATATAAGCTTTCCTCCATGTTTATGCAAGAAAGTTAGCTCACCACGACATTAGTCGAAAACGTCAAAAAAATTGAACTTTTCAGCCAGATTCTATAGCATTGCTATGGTTATAGCATGCCAACATAATCTTTCCTCCTTGTTTATGCAAGAAAGATAGCTCCCCACGAAATTAGTCGCAAATGTCAATAAAATTGAATATCCCAAACACATTCTATATCATTGCAATGTCTATAGCATGCCAATAGAATCTATCCACCTTATACATGCGAGAAAGTTTACTCGCCACGATATTAGCCGAAAATCTCAATAAAACTGAATTTTCCAACCACACTCGATATCTTTGCGATGCCTGTAGAACGCCAATAGAATCTACCCTGCTTATTTAGGCAAGAAAGGCAGCTCACCACG
>NW_017090874.1:0-426 GCF_001483705.2 Eufriesea mexicana
CTCAAATAATTTCATTTGAAATTGGAATATTTTTTATACTATTAATTTTTATAATTTTAATTGAAGAATTTTCATTAAAAAATTTTTTTGAAAGTCAAATTAAAATTGATTTTTATTATTTATTAAATGCTATTTATTATTTATCTTTTCTAAGTTTATTAATTGATTTAAATCGAACTCCATTTGATTTAATTGAAGGAGAATCCGAATTAGTCTCTAGATTTAATATTGAATATTATAGAAGAATATTTACAATAATTTTTTTATCTGAATATTTAAATTTCATATTTATAAGTTTAATTTTAACAATAATATTTTTTAAGTATGAAAATTGATCAATTATACTTATAATTATATTTGTAATGAATTTATTAATATTATTATATGTTCGAACCTTATTACCTCGAATTCGATTTGATCAGTTAA
>NW_017090875.1:0-426 GCF_001483705.2 Eufriesea mexicana
AATTCGACTTTTGTGCGATTCGCTGCTATTCGGTGGATTCCTGCGGACTACATTGCTCTACTATAATCTGTTCGACAATCGGCGGGCCAGCATTAGCAGTCGTGGCACGTTAGGTTGTGTTAGGTTACGTCGGGTTAGGTTAGGATAGGCCATGTCTTGTCAGTGTCACCTTCACTTTTGTGCTATGTATTGATATACGGTGGATTCCTGCCCTCTACTGTGCTCCACTCTAAGCTGCTTGTCCCTGCGGAGGCCAGCAATAGTGGTCGCGGCAAGTTATGTTGAGTTTGCCACGTCAGGTTAGAATATGTTAGCTTGGGTTCGGCTTGGGTAACTTTGATTTCTCAGCTATAAACTGCGTTTCTATAGATTTCTGCTCCTTACTCTGCACTCATATGTTCTGCTTTGCTCTGGGGATGACAGCAG
>NW_017090876.1:0-426 GCF_001483705.2 Eufriesea mexicana
ATCAGGGACTTGGGCGGCTTCCCGTGGTGCCGATGGCAAAACCACATTGCCTCGGTCTTCTCTAGGCAGATACACAGCACCAGCCGCTGGATGATATTCGCGACGAGGGCCACGCCGCTTTCCGCGCGCTGCGTGGCCTCCTCCCAACTCGACCCGTCGGCAATCACCAGCGTGTCGTCTGCGCAACACGGCGTCGTACGCGAGGTCCCGGATTATCGGCCCAGGTACAGATCCCTGTGGTACCCCGCAGTTCGTCGCCCGCACGACGGTCGAGTATCGTCCGGGATACTCGATAGAGCGCTTCGCCAAATAGACGCCGATTACGGCCATCATGTATTGGGGAGCCCTGTGGTGCAACAGGCCACACCGGACGGCGGCCCAGGGCAGGGTGTCGAAGACGCTGGCGATATCCACACCGACCGCCAG
>NW_017090877.1:0-426 GCF_001483705.2 Eufriesea mexicana
ACGTTTGGTTAAGTTACGATTGGCTACGTTAGGATAGGGCATCTTTGACTTTTGTGCTATACACTGCTATCCGGTCGTCATCTGCGCATTGAATTGCTCTTCTGTCATCTGCATACCTCTATGAAGGCCAGCAATAGTGCTCTCGGCTCGTTAGGTTGAGTTAGGCTACGGTTGGCTGGGGTACATGTGTTTGGGTTAGGTTTGGAAAGTTTTGTCTTTCGTGGTATACACTGATGTTCGGTTGGTTTCTGCGCTCTACTGTGTTCTGCTATATTCTGTTTAACCCTGTGGGGTCAAGCAATAGTGGTTGCGTCAAGATACGTTGAGTTAGGCATCGTTTGGTTAGGTTACTCTGTTTTGGGATGGGATTGAATGGCTCTGGCTTTTCCGCTGTACAGTGCGATTCTATGGAATTCTGCGTTCTAC
>NW_017090878.1:0-426 GCF_001483705.2 Eufriesea mexicana
CTACTATTCTCTGCTCGACTCTCGGGATGCGAGCAACTGTTATCGTGGCACGTTGGGTTGAGTAATGATACGATTGGTTAGGATAGGATATTGTAGTTTTGACTTTTTCGCTATACAAACCTATTCGGTGGATTTCTGCACTCGACATTTCTCCACTACAACCTACTCGTCTTTGGGCGGGCCAGCAAAGGCGGTTGTCGCTCGATATACTGAGCTATGCTTCGTTTGGTTAGGTTTCATTTGTATGGGTTAGGTTCGGATAGCTTTGACTTTTCTGCTGTAAACTGCCATTCTGTGGATTTCCAGTCTCTACTCTGCTCTAATATGTTCCGATTGGCTCTGGGTGGCCAGCAATAGCGGTCGCGTTACCATAGGTTGAGGTAGGTTAGGTTCGGTTAGTTTGGGTCGGGTTACGATAGCTTCGAC
>NW_017090879.1:0-426 GCF_001483705.2 Eufriesea mexicana
CTTACATGCGGAGTAAATCGCTTATGTATATGCTAAACAAGATGGGGGAATTGACAGTCCCTTGTTGCAAGCCATTCTCAATCACGAAGGTTTTCGTGGACGAGAATCGTTTTCCATGACGATAAATTTTTTGCTATGTAGCATGTCCCAGATCATTTTGACAAGGTGCGACGAAAAGTTTCTCTTCGTGAGTTTGAAGAAGAGACCATCCAGCCATATCGTGTCGAAAGCTTTTTCCAGGCCTACATGGACCGGATGTGAATTTGGAAATCGCGTGTATTGTCGAATGTTGATACCTGAACTCGAATTGCGTCTCTGGGATAATGCTATTTGCGTCACAGTACGTCGTTAGTGATTTGTTTATGACAGTTTCGAAAACTTTGCTAATATTCGCGAGGAGACTAACTGGTCGGTAATCCGTTCGAT
>NW_017090880.1:0-426 GCF_001483705.2 Eufriesea mexicana
AGCAAAGAAGTTGTAGGTACCAGAACATAACCCATGCTAACGTAACCGAACCAAACGTAGCCTAACTCAGCATAAAGTGCCGCGACGACTATTGCTGCCGTACCCAGGGACAAGCAGGTTATAGTAGAGCACAGTTGAAATCAGAAATCCTCTGGACAGCAGTGTGTTGCACGAAGGTCGGAGATACCCTGACCGAGATTAACCAAACCTAATCGAACAAAACACAACATATCTCAAACTAACGGGCCGAGCCAACTATTACTGGCCTCCGCAGCGCCAAGCAGAATATACTGCAGCACAGCAGAGCGCAGAAATCCACCGCGTTGCAGTGCATAGCACAAAAATTTGACGTACCCTGACTTAACCTGACATAACGTAAGCTATCCAAACGTAGTTTAACCGCACATAACGTGACGTGACCTATAT
>NW_017090881.1:0-426 GCF_001483705.2 Eufriesea mexicana
TGTCGCGTCGGGGCTTAGCTTGGCGAAATGGGGACTGCTGCTAAAAATTTTTTCACCTAATTCAATAGTGCAGAATCTCCCCTAACAGAACCAGTGGTTTTTTTTTCGAATTTTCCTGCGCGTTTTCGTAAAATACTGCCGGAAGCAAGAGTGTGTGTGACAGGCTACTGCGTAGATTCCCGTAGGGGATTAGATTGGCGAAATAGGGACGGCTGTTAAAAATTTTTTCACCCAATTCGATAGCGCAGAATGTCCTCTAACAGAATCAGTGGTTTCTTCCCGAATTTTCCTGCGCGTTTTCGTAAAATAGTGCCGGAAGTGAGAGTGTGCGTGACAAGCTACTGCGTAGATTCCCGTCGGGGTTTAGCTTGGCGAAATGGGGACTGCTGTTGCAAATATTTTCACCTAATTCGATAGTGCAGAATC
>NW_017090882.1:0-426 GCF_001483705.2 Eufriesea mexicana
AGCAGGATATACTAGAACACGGTAGAGCGCAGAAATCCACCGCATTATACTGTATAGCAAGAAAGACAAAGGTACCCGTGCCTTTCATTGCCGAATCCATCCTAACCAATCGCAGCCCATCTCAACATATCGTGCCGAGACCAATATTGCTGCGCTCCCCAGAGCCAAGGAGAACATACTAGAGCACACTAGAGCGCATAACACCACCTAATAGCAGTTTATAGCACGAATGTCATGGCTAACCATACCGAAATTTGCCCTACCTAAACTAACTAAACGTAACCCATCTCAGCCTAAAGTGCCGGGACCAATATTGCTTGCACTCCCATGGCTAAGCACAATATATTAGAGCACCGTAGGGAGCAGAAATACTGCGTACAGCAGTGTGTAGCACGAATGTCTAAGTAAACCTGACCGAGCTTAGCC
>NW_017090883.1:0-426 GCF_001483705.2 Eufriesea mexicana
AAGACCTAACGACGCATAACTCAACATACCTAGCCGCAGCCACTATTCCTGGACTCCCCAGGGCTTAGCAGAATATAGTAGAGCCCAGTAGAGCCCAGACATCAACCGAATAGGCGTGTACAGCAAAAAGGACAAAGCTATCCTATCCAAACCTTACCAAACTTTGCCTCACCAAGCGTAGCCTCACTCAAACAATCGTGCCACGTCCACTGATGCTGGCTTTCCCAGAGTCAAGCGGATAATAGTGGAGCAGCGAAGAGCGCGGAAATCCACGGAATAGCAGTGTACAGGGCAAAATTCCAAGTAACTCTATCCGAACATAGCCGAACGTGACACAACCGAATGTTACATAGCTCAAACTAACATCCCTACACCACAATTGCTGACCTCCCCAGAGCCAAGCTGAATACACTGGAGCACAGTAGA
>NW_017090884.1:0-426 GCF_001483705.2 Eufriesea mexicana
TGGGCTTGTGCGCCCTAATGTGCTGCAGTATGCTCTGTTTGGCTCTGGGGTGGCCAGCAATAGTGGTCTCGGCACGTGAGGTTGAGTTATGCTACGTTCGGTTATGTTACGTTTCGTGACGTTAGGATATGTTAGTTTACACCTTTGTGCTATACACTGCTGCCGACAGATTTTAGCGCTCTACTGCGTTCTAATAATTTCTACTTGGCTCTTGAGTGCCAGCGACAGTGATCTCGGCACGATAGGTTGCGTTATGTTACGTACGGATAGGTTAGGATGGGTCAGTTTATTTTTGGACATCCTCAACTTTGGTGCCATTCACTTCAATGCGGTTGATTTCTGCGCACTACTGTGCTCTAGTAAATTCTGATTGTCTTTGCGGGGGCAAGCAATTAGGTTGTGCTGGGAAACGTTTTAGTATGTCTC
>NW_017090885.1:0-426 GCF_001483705.2 Eufriesea mexicana
TAGTACATTCTGCTTGGATCTGGGTGGGGGCAAGCTACAGTGTTATCGGCGCTATAGATAGAGCTTTGCTACGTTCGCTTATGTAACGTTTGACTATGTTAGGAACGGGTCGCTTCGACTATTGTGCTATGCACTGCGATTCTATGGACTTCTACGCTTTACTATGCGCTGTCGCAGACTCGTTGCTTACGGGGACGCCAGTAATGATGGTGTCAGCACGTTAGGATGAGTTATGCTACCTCTGGTTATGCAAGGTTTGGTTACGTTAGGATAGCATAGCTTTGACTTTTGTGCTATATACTGCTCTTCGGTAGACTTCTGCCCTCTATTGTGCTCTAATATGTTCTGCTTGTCTCAGGATATACTAGCAATGGAGGCGGCGCCACGTTTGTTTCAGCTATGCTATGTTCGGTTTCGTTAGGTTAG
>NW_017090886.1:0-426 GCF_001483705.2 Eufriesea mexicana
AGCACTTGTGGCCAGTCTCACCGTAGGAGTGGAAGATAGATTTTCTCTTCACCTTGGGTCGAATAACTAGAAGTAACAGTACCCGTGGCATTGGCACGTCTAGCATCTACGAACGCGTCGGATCGACTCGTTTATCGTTCGAGTTTCTCGCGCAGAGAGTCCTTGTTCGTTCGTTCCCTCGACGAGCATCCGAGCGAGCGAGTATTCCCGAAAGCGCGAGTCGCGACAGCCTCCACAGCCACCACCCGGTAGACGCCATTGCGTATCTCTGTCCTCGATCACGGCCACGCGATACGTCGCTGGAATATTCGGATTTACATATCGCCACGGAATCGTCACAGTTATGCCGCAGCCACGAACGTGCTCCCTTTCCTTTTCGACGAAAGCGTGACCCAAGTCGGGAATCGGAGTACGTATACCGGGTGA
>NW_017090887.1:0-426 GCF_001483705.2 Eufriesea mexicana
AATTAAAAATTCATTACAATATAAGTTCTTGCATATTTCATAAAAGAGCATGTAACTTTAAATAAATAAATAAAAGGATAAAAATATATTTATTTAAAGTTACATGCTCTTTTATGAAATATGCAAGAACTTATACTGTAATGAACTTTTAATTCAACATATATATAATTATTTGGTATAGTTGCTGATAACGAAATTAATTGTTTTAAATAAATTTATTAATACTAACTTACCTTAGAATAGAAATATGATATAAATATAAATATGATATTAATTAATATTGTTGAAAATATTTTACTGCAGTATTATTATTTGAATATGCAAAAATTATATTTCTTTCTTTTTATTTATTTATTTAAAATTACATGCTCTTTTATGAAATATGCAAGAACTTATACTATAATGAACTTTCAGTTCAACATGTAT
>NW_017090888.1:0-426 GCF_001483705.2 Eufriesea mexicana
ACTCTC
The DNA here is from genome assembly GCF_001483705.2 of Eufriesea mexicana. NCBI lineage: Eukaryota > Metazoa > Arthropoda > Insecta > Hymenoptera > Apidae > Eufriesea > Eufriesea mexicana. The sequence goes on from NW_017090888.1 coordinate 7, forward strand.
TCTTTTCATTCACAAGCTCTCTTCCTTCATCACTCATTTCTCACGCAAGCTCGCCTTTGGTGGGCCAGGTACTTCAGACATTCGGACGCATTCCCAAACTTTCGTTCATTGCTTGCACTCGACCCAGTCATCAATATCTCATCCGTACAATCCTCGCACGTAGTCACCCATTCGTCCGCACGCACTTCAAGCATCGTCCTTGTCCTGTAAAATCACTGTTAAAGGGAAAAAAAACCGGTAGCAGTTCGAACGTAGCTCAACAACTATCTTCCTTTGTTATAATCTCTTTTTAGACACTTTATTACGGTAGATGTTACAATGTTCATACAGTGGATCAGCGTTATGGCGTTAAATGCTACGTCAAGACTGAAGAGTCTTGTTTTCGGAGGGTTCTATATATTAAAATCTTATCGGTGGTTG
>NW_017090889.1:0-420 GCF_001483705.2 Eufriesea mexicana
GGAAAATTCAATTTTATTGACATTTTCGACTAATATCGTGGAGAGCGAACTTTCTTGCATAAAAAAGTGGAAAGAATCTATTGGCGTGCTACAGACATTGCAATGCTCTGGAATCTGGCTGGAAAATACAATTTTACTGACATTTTCGATAAATATCGTGGTGAGCATCGTTTCTTCCATAAATCAAGAGGATAGGTTTTGTTGGTATGCTATAGGAATTGCAATGCTATAGAATCTTGCTGAAAAATTCAATTTTATTGACGCGTTTGACTAATACCGTGGAGAGGTATCTTTCTTGCATAAATAAGGTGGAAAGAACCTATTGGCGCGCTATAGCCATTACAATTCTGTGAAATCTGTGTGGAAAATTCAATTTTACTGTCATTTTCTACTAATATCGTGGTGAGCTAACTTCGTTCC
>NW_017090890.1:0-426 GCF_001483705.2 Eufriesea mexicana
CCAGGCAAGGCATGTTAGAGTAGGGCAGAGGGCAGAAGTCCATAGAATCGCAGTGCATAGCACAATATGCGTAGCAACCTTATCCTAACATAGCCAAGCGCAACATTACCGATAGATGCTTAACTCAACCTAACGTGCCGAGACCACTATTGCTTGCCTCCAAAGAGCCAAGCAGAATATGCGAGAGCACAGTAGAGCGCAGTAAACCGCCGCAATGCAGTGTATAGCTCAGAAGTCAAAGATGTCCTATCCTAACCTGCTCTAACCTAATCAAACCGAACGTAGCCCAACTAAACGTAGCGTGCCGAGAAGAACATTGCTGGCCTCGCCAGAGCAAGGCACAGAATATTAGAGCGGCGTAGAGGGCAGAAATCCATAGAATCGCATAGCACAGCACAATTGTCGAAGCAAACCTGCCCTAACATA
>NW_017090891.1:0-426 GCF_001483705.2 Eufriesea mexicana
ATATATTTTGACTTGTTTATTAGTTTAGTGACAAGGAAAAATATTTGTTAATACAAATTGTATTGTATAATAACGAATCGATAGAAATATTCGATATATAATGATTAACAAACGATTAATAAATAATATAAATAATAACGAATAATATAACATAATTCGAAAACCCCTATGTTGCGTACGTGCTTCTTCGTACTTAAAAATATTTCACACATACTCGCATACAGAGCTAACGCTAAATTTACCGATAATTTGTACATCCCTATTTCTACCAAACCGGTCAAATAACCGGTTCATAAGCAAAAGTTATATTTATTACGACTCAATACAGAAAATAGCTAATTTAGTGCGAGGAATAATAAACAAACAAAATAATTTTTAGATAACGACAGAAGACATTAATATTTTTATTTAAATCTTAAACAAGAA
>NW_017090892.1:0-426 GCF_001483705.2 Eufriesea mexicana
ATATTTGTTCGATTTTTGGTCACCCCTTTCTCCATTTTTGTCCCAATTATGCTTCTTGCGAATTTACTCGCAAGGAAAGATAATTCCTTGAATGAAGTTTGCGTTGATTGATCTGTGATTTGACACTGACTGTATTTATTACGATTGCTAAATTTGATGTTTCACAGAGGGAATAATCGGCCTATTTTTGCTTACCCACTCTTAATTTTTACTCCAATCATGCTTATTTTGGCTTTTCTCTCAGGGGAAGATAATTTCTTCAATGAAGTTTGTATTGATCAATGTGTAGTTAATAATAATTTGGTACTGACTGTATCTACTCTGATTGCAGATTTTGATGTTTCATAGTAAAAATTCTCGGCCGATTTTTTGGCCTTTCGTTTTCAATTTTTGCAACAATTATGTTTCTTTTGGGATTTTTACGCA
>NW_017090893.1:0-427 GCF_001483705.2 Eufriesea mexicana
CGGGTCTCGATGCGTAGCCACCTCCACGTGGTGGGACCTGGTAATTAGTATCGTTTTCCTAAATATAATTTTGAGAAACGATACTAAGCTAAGAGCTACGCACCAAAGTTGAAATATTAATTATAAGCTATAGTCGTAAGTTAGTTTTAAGTTAATTAAAGAACCTGAGTACAAAAAGACAATGTTCGGTTGAAATAAACAGGCATGTGCAACAGAAGAAAAAAATTAGACTCGTGGAACATCAGTGTAGAGCCATTAGATGTCAAGAATTATATTTTATAGCGAAAAAAAATTGAAGCAGTAATAGAAATGTGTAAGGTATAATAGGCTATTGCATTCTAGATTGGCTAACCATATGACATATAAGATAGAAATATTTGATGATCAAATAAAGATTCAGAAAAGGAAGATGATTTAGGCAGACAAA
>NW_017090894.1:0-427 GCF_001483705.2 Eufriesea mexicana
AACATAGCAATATTAATAAATATAAAACTTTAAGTAAATTTCTGTATTGAATATAGCATAATATTATTACAATATAATACAATAGCACAATAATGACAAATATAATGTAATATAATAATACAATATTTAATAGTATGGTAATTCTAATAAATATAATATTATGAAGTACTTATAGAATACTATGATAAATTTCCTTTTGGTAAAAATTAAATAAACGTTTGTTTGATATATATAGCATAATTTATTACAATGTAAGATGATGGTATAATAATTATAGTAAATATAATACTGTAATAACACAGCAATATTAATAAATATAAAACTTTAAATACATTTCTGTCTTGAATGCAATGTAATATTATTAGAATATAATACAATAATACAATAATAATAAATATAATGTAATAAAATAATACAATATTAACAC
>NW_017090895.1:0-427 GCF_001483705.2 Eufriesea mexicana
AGAGCACAGCAGAGCGCTGTAGTCCGCCGAAAAGAAGTGTATAGCACGAAAGTCAAAGATATCCAAACCGAGCATAACGTAACCTAGCCTAACCAAACGCAACCGAACTCAACCTAACGAGCCGAGACCAACATCTCTGGCATACCCAGAGTCAAAGGGAATACATTAGAGCATAGTAGAACGGAGCAATTCTCCGAAATGCTGTTTTTAGCACAAAATTCAAAGATTCCCAGCCCTTACCTGAACTATCTGAAACTAACCGGACGTAGCATAACGCAACGTAGCGTGCCGAGACCACCACTTCTGCCCTCCCCAGAGCCGAGTGGAGCATACTGGTGCACAGTAGAGCTCCGAAATCCAACTAATAGCATTGTAAAGCAGAAAAGTCAAAGCGATAATATCCCAGCCAAACACAAAGTAACCTAAC
>NW_017090896.1:0-427 GCF_001483705.2 Eufriesea mexicana
CTATAGTCTGCCATGATCTACGACCATACGTGGCCTCGAGACCCGATGACAGAGCACTCTAGGTCCACGGATAATTTCCACCATACTCCTCTGAGAAGAATGGAAATTGGTAACGCGGGAAAGTCGAACAGCAAAGGATAAAATCGGCATAAAGGACAGCCAGGGAGTGGTGAAGACCACGCTGCGACGACTATTGCGTCTTTAATAGACTTTCCAGCGCGGAAAGAGGAGTAATTCCCCCTAATGGCAGCATGCGCACCGATCAAATTGTAGGAGGAGGGATGAGATCATCGTAGCGGAAGCGATCTTTGAATCGAGTTGAGCTGAGAACTTAATTCGTCCCGTTCCCGTCGCTTTCTGTCGCTCTCCTTGCCCTCCGACCACTTCAAACGAACCATCGACTATGCACTTCAACGCCATCTGTAAT
>NW_017090897.1:0-426 GCF_001483705.2 Eufriesea mexicana
AGGAAAGATTCCATTGACGTGCAATAGGCATTGCAAAGCTATAGAATCTTCCTGGAAAATTCACATTTATTGACATTCTCTACTAATATCGTGGTGTGCTTACTGTATTGCATAAATAAGGAGGAAAGATTCAATTGGCGTAGTATAGCCATTGCAATGTTCTGAAATCTGGTTGGAAAACTCAATTTTCGAACATTTTCAACTAATATCGTAGTGAGCTACCTTTCTTGCATGAATGAGGAGAAAAGATTCTATTGGCGTGCTTTAGCATTTGCAGTGCTATAGAATACTCCTGGAAAAATTATTTTATTGACATTTTCAACTCGTATCGTGGTGGGCTTCCTTTCTTACATAAATAAGGATGAATGATCCTACTGGCGCGCTATAGCCTTTGCAATGCTATAGAATCTGGCTGGAAAGTTCAAA
>NW_017090898.1:0-427 GCF_001483705.2 Eufriesea mexicana
AGGAGGCCATCGCGATGTCTAATTTCGAGTCTTCCGATAACGAAAGATGTGTGATATAGCGTAATAAGAGGGGGTCGTTATACGGTGCATTAACCTCGAGAGAGAGAGAGATACCTACACGCGTGTGTTGGGTGTCTAGTTTTTCATCCACTCGGACGCGATTCCAGAGGATATAGCGATTATATTGGTATACCGGGTGTCCGAGTTGTTGCCGGATGAGAACGTTCATTTTTGAATTATAATCGGTGCTCGTAATCAAATTTCTACGAACAATCGTCGGATAACTTTTGTGCAGAAATGCACACGCGATTCCATGTGAAAAAACAAGTCGAAAACGTGAAATGAAATTTTTTCCTACGTGGCTTTGTTTCCGGGAAAATTGAGTTTAAATATTTGGTGGTTTGCAGGTTAGGAGGCTGCAATATAC
>NW_017090899.1:0-427 GCF_001483705.2 Eufriesea mexicana
GCACTTAGTTGTGCGCTCGAGGAAAACCGCGCGAAGGTGTCGCCCCGGGTCTACTTGCGTAGAACCCGCCCCGCGCCCTACTGCGCAATAGCGCAGCGAGGACTCGCACCGTCTGGTGTAAAGTGCCAGGCGGGCTAATTGATCTTTCAGCTGGCAGCTGCTTCGTTCATGTTTAAAATTGCTTTCGTGGCACTAGGCCGTGTCTTGATTTAAAATTTGTTCTAGCCCGTAGGGCTTGGTCGTGCCGTAAAATTTTGTAAGCCCGAAGGCAGTCAAGTAGTAAAATAATATATAAATAAATAAATAGGTTTGTCCGACATTAAAATTACTAAAAGCAAAAGTCAATAAATAAGAAATAAATAAATAAATAATAAATAGATATATAATTTCTTAAATAATACATAAGTAACAACTTATGTAACTTTTT
>NW_017090900.1:0-427 GCF_001483705.2 Eufriesea mexicana
AATGAAATAATTAACAAACCAGTTAATATAAAATATAACATATAATTGTATAATTTTGAAAATAAACAATAACAATTATTTCTTAGAAATTTTGTATAATTACATATGAGGAAAATTCTTTTTCAAGATATAATTTTATACCTTTCAATTATTAAAAGATGTAATGGATAATAACCAATATTTAGTAATAAAGAAATATATATATAAAAATTAAATCAACACTTAAATTTGGTTTCGCTAGCTATATTGAAATAATTTATTACAAATAATATAAAAAACGGACATGAAATAATAGATACATGAAATATTACTATTAGGACGAATATCAACTAATACAATAGTAGTAATTGCTATGATTTCATATAAAAATCATTTCATATTTGTATTATTAATTAAATTTATACAAATATATACAATGAACCTAAAT
>NW_017090901.1:0-427 GCF_001483705.2 Eufriesea mexicana
ACGGAAGAACGCATGAATGTATGGATGTTTGAATGGATGAGTGTAAGGTAGTAAGCATGGTTGTATGTATGGATGTTTGTATTTATATATGTATGGATGTATGAATGGATGTATGTATGGATGGATGTGTGCATGGGTGGATGGAATTATGGATGTATGGGTGTGTGGATATATGGATGTATGTATGTATGTATGTATGTAAGTATGTATGTATGTATGTATGTATGGATGTTTGAATGTATGGACATATTTGAGTTATGTATGTATGGATGTATGCATGTGTGGATGTACGGATGTACGCATGTATGGATGTACGGTTGCATGGATGTATGGGTGTGCGGGTGGTTGAATGCATGGGTGGATAGACGGAAGAACGTATGTATGTATGGATGTTTGTATGGATGTATGTATGGATGTGTGCATGGAT
>NW_017090902.1:0-427 GCF_001483705.2 Eufriesea mexicana
TCTATCTCAGTTGTATGTTATTCTCGAAATAGCTCAACGTGTGACCGACTCCTCTGTTGATTATGGCACACGTTATAGGAACTTAAATCCAGGAATTAAAAATTTAGAGTCAGTTGATGTCTTGCTGTTTCTTGTTGCTGTTAGTTGGTATCCTGTAGACTATCTTATTATGTCAGGTAGCGACTGGAAGGGACGAACAAAAAGGAAGGGATGCGTTTCGTCCTGGACCTGTCAGACTAGTGGTCTCGTCAGTAGGACTTTCTAGCAGACCCTGCCTTAGACGAGGATACTTATACTGCGTCCAAAGAGACGAGATACCAATTTTTACATTAACACCTACGTGATCAGTTAAGTGGTCAGCAGCTAATAGTTTCCAAGACGATACCTGAGCAAGTGAGATCACAGGCTTTGCCTAAAGGTTACGGTG
>NW_017090903.1:0-427 GCF_001483705.2 Eufriesea mexicana
TTATTTTTCTGCTGTACCCTGCGGTTATGTGTATCTCGGCGGTCCAATCTCCTATAATATGTTCGGCCTCGCTCTGGTGAGGCCAGCAACAGCGGTCGCGTACGTACTGTTGAGTCAGGTTACGCTCGGGTATGTTACGTTTGGATACGTTAGGAGAGGATAGCTTGATCATTTGTACTAAGAACTGCCATTCAATGCATTTCTGCGGCTTACATTGCCATACCACACTCTGCTAGTCTTTGAGGTGGCCAGCAATGGAGGTCGCTGCACGTCTGGTTCAGATACTTTACATTTGTCTATGTTACGATTGGTTAGGTTAGGAGAGTGGAACTTTCGCTTATGGGCTATACGCTGCCACTCAGCTGATTTCTGCAATCTAATGCACTCTAACATGGTCAGCTTGGCTCTGCGAAACACAGCAATAGTG
>NW_017090904.1:0-427 GCF_001483705.2 Eufriesea mexicana
TTACATCACCGCTGTACGGAGTATTCCAACACCACATTAACGTAGTGATGGCGGTACTCGTGACTTTGTTGTCTATTGTTATTTTCGCGAGGCACAATGTATCTGCTTTTTGTCATTCCACAATTGCTATAGAACCTGTATCAACATTGCACAGATAAATCCAACGGTAGCTGTGCCCTGTTGGTGGATGTAATAGGTGCGATACTGTCAACTGCCCATGTCCATAGCCAGAACCGTTACATCCGCTGGACATTGCTGAATTACTGAGGGTTTTTTATCATTGATGAACAAATTCACAAAGCTACAAAGGTATTGCGTTGATGGCTGTAATCTATACTGAGTTGACAATTTTTGGTATCTCGAGGGATAATGGATATATCCGCTGTCATTCTAGAATTTCTGTGAAATCGAACTTATGATTGAAGAG
>NW_017090905.1:0-426 GCF_001483705.2 Eufriesea mexicana
TACATTCGTACATCCATAAATCCATACATCCACACATCCATAAATCCATCCATCCATACATCCGTCCGACCATACATACATCTATACATAAATCCGTACATACATCCATACATCCATACATCCATTCATCCATCCATTCATTCATTCATCCACGCATACATCCATAAATATGTACATCCATACATCCATACATCCGTATCATCCATACAATCGTACATCCGCACATACATGCTTCCATACATCCATCCATCCATACATCCAACCATCCATACACCCATCGATCCATACATCCATACAAGAGTCAATCCATCCAGCCATCCATACGTCCATACATACATCAATACATATATCAATATATACACTGGTAGATTCTGCCACACATCCATCCATACATCCACACATACATCCATAAGAATATCCATTCCA
>NW_017090906.1:0-427 GCF_001483705.2 Eufriesea mexicana
ACGAATAATATTAATTAATGCTAATTAAAATTGTATGACAAATAAATTTACTATTAATAATATTACTATAAAATACTGTAATTCTGCAACGTCAGAAAATAAATCACTTATAACTCAACTTCTATATCGAAATCTATTTATCAACCTAAGGAAAATGATGTTACTCCCTCAGCCCAGCTGAGTGTAAAATCATTGAGTCCTAGCATCATCATTTTTAGCCTTATATAAATCAACATTAATTTTGTCAATATAGTTACTAATCACTTTCACTAATTACTAAAACAAAAACTCTAAAACCTGCCAATATTCTAATACACAATTTTAATATTTTAATAGTAACGTATCAGTTATTTTTATTATACTTATTTATGTATTCGTTTGGATTTCGAAAAACATCAGGATTTACAATTTCATGTCACCTTATTAA
>NW_017090907.1:0-427 GCF_001483705.2 Eufriesea mexicana
CTGCGGGTTTCTGCGCTCTACTGTGATCTAATATGGCCTGATTTGATCTGGGTGTGCTTGAAATAGTGGCAGCGGCGCGTTACATTTGGATAATTTACGCTTGGCTAGGTTATGTTTGTTTGTGATATCTTAGGATATCTTTGACTTTCGTGCTGTACACCGCCACTCTATGAACCATTGCGCCCTACTCTCTTCTTAAGTGCCCTGCTTGGCGGCGGAGAGACCAGCAGTATTTTTCTCGGCACGTTAGGTTGAGATAGCTTACGTCTGGTTTGGCTACGTTAGCTGTGGTTAGGTTTGGATGGCCTTGACGTATGTGCTCGACACAGTTCTTCTGTGGACTTTTGTGCTCTACTGTGCTCTATCATATTCTGCTTTTCCCTGCGGAGGTCAGCAACGGTGTTGGCGGCACGTTAGGTTCAGCTTG
>NW_017090908.1:0-427 GCF_001483705.2 Eufriesea mexicana
ATGAATGGATGTATGTATGGATGTTTGTATGGATGTATGCATGTATGTATGGATGGATGTATGGAAGGATGTGTGTATGAATGTATGTATGGACGAATGTGTATGTGTATCAATCGATCTATGTATTGATGCATGTGTGTATGTATGGACGGACGGATGGATGGATTGTTGTTTGGATGAATGGATCGATGGGTGTATGGATGGTTGGATGTATGGATGGATGGACGTTTGGAAGGATGTATGTACTGATGAATGGATGTTTGGATGGGTGAATTTATGGATGTATGGATGTATGAATGTATGGATGTATGGTTGTACGAATATACGGATGGATGAATGAATGGATGTATGTATGGATGTATGTATGGGTGTATGTGTGGCTGGATGGATGTATGGATGGATGGATTTATGGATGTGTGGATGAATG
>NW_017090909.1:0-427 GCF_001483705.2 Eufriesea mexicana
CAAATGTATAGGTGAAAATAGTATACAATGAGTAGCCAGTCGCTTAATCGACGACTGCAGATCTTTATAGTCTTACCTTTATTTTCGTTATACGATCGGCTATTTGACAACGTTCACTTACCACTATAGCAAAGATTTGTTAAGCAGCAATGTCTATATCAAGAATGGTCTCTTCACTGACAAATAATTTTATATTTTTATATTTTTATACTTATATATTTTATATTTTTAAATAAATTCGTGAATTTATAAATTTATAGGATTTATAAAAGTGATAATTTTATATTCTTGGAATGAGCCACTTGCACCTCCTACGACCTTCGTTATTACATTCCCTTGTACATAAGCCTTCCAACGGTGTATCAAACACTTCCTTCTGCATGACCCATGATACTATAGAATAAATTATAAAAAAATACAGAAAAGT
>NW_017090910.1:0-427 GCF_001483705.2 Eufriesea mexicana
TTGGGTAGGTTAGGTTAGGCCAGGTTGTGTCATGATATGTTTGACTTTTATGCTATACACTGCAATGCGGTGGGTTTCTGCTATCTGATGTACTCCTGTATTTTCTTCATGCATCTGTGCCCGCTAGGAGTAGTGCTCCCTGCACGTTAGGTTGAGATATGTCATGTTCTGTAAGGTTTGGTTTGAACACATTTGGTTAGGATAGCTTTGACTTTTGTGCTATACTCTGCTATTCGTACGATTTGAGCGTCCTAAATGGCTCAGCAATACACTGCTTAGCTCTCGTGATGCGAGCGACAGCGGTCGTGGTACGTCTGGTTGTAGTACGTAACGCCCCCCTATGTTACGTTTGGTTAGGTTACGATATATGTGCTTTGACTGTTGTGCTGTACACCGCTATTCGGTTAAGTTCTGCGCTCTACAGCGA
>NW_017090911.1:0-427 GCF_001483705.2 Eufriesea mexicana
ACCCTAACCAAACCTAACCTGACCGAACCAAGCATAACGTAACGTAACTGAAACTAACGAGCACTGACCAATATTGCAGGGCACCGAAGAGCCAAGCAGGGGGTCGTAGAGCAATATATAGCGCAGAAATCCACCGCATAGCAGTGTGTAGAACAAAAGTCGAAGCAATCCTATCCTACCCCAACGAAACTTAATCTATTCGAAAAATAACCTTACCGAACCTGACATGCCGAGAACACTATTACTGGCCTCCACAGAGACAAGCAGAGCATACCGCAGCACAGTAGAGTGCAGAAATCCACCGAATGTATGTGTATAGCTCAAAAGTTAGCGCTATCCTGACCAGTCATATCATACATATCCCAACCAAACGTAAAGTAATTCAAGCAGGCGTGCCACGGCCACTATTGCCGGCGTCCTCAGAGCC
>NW_017090912.1:0-427 GCF_001483705.2 Eufriesea mexicana
GATCACTCGATATAGATCAAACGCGTTCTTTCCACGTGTCGAAACATTATTAAAAAAATTATCACGCGATATTTTTAATTTTTATCTCTGTATCGATCAAACGTGTTCTTCCACGCGTTGAATCGTTTTTAAAAAAATTATCCCGCGATATTTATAATTTATTTCTAATTTTCATCTCTGTATCGATCAAACGTGTTCTTCCACGCGTCGAATTGTTTTGAGAAAAATTATCGCGCGGTATTTATAATTTTTATTTTCGGATTCATCTCTCGATATCGATCAACAAACGCGTTCTTTCCACGTGTCGAATCGTTATTAAATAATTATCGCCCTATATTTGTAATTTTCGTTTCAATATCGATCACTCGATATAGATCAAATGCGTTCTTTACACGTGGCGAATTATTATTAAAAAAATTATTGCACG
>NW_017090913.1:0-427 GCF_001483705.2 Eufriesea mexicana
ATATGCAAACGTAAACTTGCAAAACCTACGGTGCGGCGACCGCCAATCCTGGCCCCCCAGAGTAGAATGTTGTATAGCTACGACGAGCGCCGGAATCCTCCGGGTGGCTGTGCATAGCACAAATGTCAGAGTGGTCCTATCCCATCCTCACCAAGCGCAACATAGCCAAACGTAACATAACAAAGCCTAACATGCATAGACCACCATTGCTGGCCTCCCTATCACCAAGCAGAACGCATTAGCAGAGAGTGGAGCGCATAAGTCAATAGAATGAGAGTGAATAGCAGAAAGGTCAAAGATATCCAAACCTATCTCATGCTAACGTAACCAAACCAAACGAAACGTAGCTATGACTAACGCGCCACTGCCACACTTTCTGGCCTCTCCAGAGCAAAGCAGGGCATTTTAGAACACAGCAGAGGGCAGG
>NW_017090914.1:0-427 GCF_001483705.2 Eufriesea mexicana
TATTTACAATTCCCAGTACTATATTTGGTGCATCCAACAACAAAGCACAGTAGCCTGTGGATTAATATTCTAGTGATGATTCAAATTCTACTGCAATTCGAGAATAATCAATGTATACATCTGTTATGACTATAGATAGTTTCAATTCCCAGTATGGTTGTCAGTACATTCACCAATAGAACATTTTGGCCATTGGATTAATCTGTTCACTGATATCTTATATACAGTTGCATTTCAAGAGTGATAAGTGAATGACCAACTATGGCGCGAGACGTTAACAATTGACGAAACAGTACTGGGTACATCCATCATCATGGTACCTTAGCCGTTGAACTAATTTGTTTACAGTTAGTTCAAATTTAACAGCAGTTCGGGAATAATCAATGTATATTACAATTATGGCTGGAGATACTTACCGTTCACAATA
>NW_017090915.1:0-427 GCF_001483705.2 Eufriesea mexicana
CTACGGCACAGTAGAACGCAGAAATCCAGCGAATAGCGTTGTCTAGCATAAAAGCCAAAGCTACCACATCCCAACCCAGCCAAACATAACACAACCCAACGTAATCTATCTCAACCTATCGTGCCGCGATCGCAACTGCTGGCCTCCTCGGAGCCAAGCAGAATATACTATGGCATAATCGAACGCAGAAATCCACGGAAGGACGGTGTATACCACGTAAGCCAACGCTACCCATACCAGATCCGAGCCAACATAACATGACCAAACGTAGCCTAACTCAATCTAACGTGCTAGGACAACTATTGCTGTCTTCTCCAGAGACGAGCAGAATATATTAGAGCACAGAGCGACGCAGAAAGCAACGAAATTGCACTGTACAGCACGAAAGTCGGAGATATCATAAACTAACATAACCTAACCAAACTTA
>NW_017090916.1:0-427 GCF_001483705.2 Eufriesea mexicana
CTTATTCTGGCACATTCTTCTAAACATTTTTTCAAACATCATTCATACTAGGGTACACTCGCATATATTATATTTATATCATCGAAAATGAGTTTCACTTATTCAACCTCATTCGTATTCACACATATGAAACCAACACTCACAGTATTGAGTGTGAGAATGTGATTGTAAAAATTTTCCCTTCTAATTTTGTTCTTTTAGCGTTTTTAGTACATTCTTGTTGTCTTTGTGTAGTCTATGAATGGAAGTGGAAGCATGTATTGTAACTATGGAAATTGGTAATATTGAATTTAAGAACGTGATTTTACCAATTTTCCTTTCTTCTTACATTGTTCTTTTAGTGTTTTCACTACATCCTCGTTGTAGTTTGTGTAGTCTTTGAATGGAAGTGGAAGAATGTACTGTGATTATGGAGATTGGTAATATT
>NW_017090917.1:0-427 GCF_001483705.2 Eufriesea mexicana
GCTGAAACTACTAGCGCATTGTGGCGTGCAGAAATGCATCTAATAATAGACCGTAGCACTAACGTTCTAGCTAACCTCTCCTAACATAGAGAATCGTAACATGCCCAAATGTATCCTAGCTTACACTAACGTGCCGAGAACGCTATTGCTGCCCTCCTCAGAGCCTACCAGGACATTCCAGATCACAGTAGTGCGCAGAAATCCACCGAATAGCTGTGTACAGCACAAAAATAAAAGCTATCCTTACCAAACGTAGCCTATCCGAACCGATCCGTTCGTAACCTGACACATTGTAACGTGCCGAGATCACAATCGCTGGCCTTCCCAGACGCAAGCTAAAAGTAGTAAAGCACTGTAGGGAGCAGGAATCCAGGTAATAGCAGAATACAGCACTAAAGATAAAGTTATCTCCTCCTAACCTAACCAA
>NW_017090918.1:0-427 GCF_001483705.2 Eufriesea mexicana
GCATATATAAATCCATACATCGGTACATACGTACATTCGTCCAACCATACCTCAATCCATCCACACGTCCAGCCATCCATACGGCCATCCATTCATACATCCATGCTTTCATACACACATCCTTCCATACATGCACCCATCCTTACAACCACCCATCGATACCTCCATCGATCCATACACCTTTCCATCCATATACCTTTCCATCCATACATCCAATCATCCATACATCCATGCCTCCGTACATCCATTCATTCGTACATCAAAACATCCATGCATACATGCATATATAAATCCATACATCGGTACATACGTACATTCGTCGAACCATACCTTAATCCATCCACACATCCAACCATACATACGGCCATCCATCCATACATCCACACATCCACACAACCACACAACCATAAATCCATCCATCCACGGA
>NW_017090919.1:0-428 GCF_001483705.2 Eufriesea mexicana
ATATATTCGTCCTTATGGAACAGTTGGTAAAAAGAAATCAGGGGAGTACAGTCGGTTCGGAGGGCAACAACGAGGTCGTAAATTATTGTGTTTAGAGGTGGTTTCGATTGATGCTGAAATGTCGCATCGTAAATGTCGTCGACACTCAGGATCTGCAGCTGCAGTAACTGTAGAAATTGAATCCTTTACGCTCCAGGAATTTAACACGCTATACCAACTGATTTATAATAGAGAACTTACTCTGAAACGTTACCCAAAATTCCATTCTCCCTTCATATTTGGCTAACCGATTATTGATAAATTTCTAATAAATTAAGTTGCAACGCAAAAGTTTAGTTTTATATATACTGCAAATGGTGACGTATCTGTTGAGAATTAACGGGAACAATCGGCTACATCTATTGCCACCTAAGAGAACTAAATATATC
>NW_017090920.1:0-428 GCF_001483705.2 Eufriesea mexicana
CTCTGCTGGGCTCAGGTGTCGCCAGGAGCAGTGGTCGCGGCACGTAACTATGAGCCATGCTTCTTTTTGTTTGGTTTGGCTGGGCCAGGTTAGGTTACGATGTCTACGGCTTTTGTGCTATTCACTGCAATACGGTGGATTTCTACGCACTACTGTGCTGTAGTACCCTCTCTTTGCATCTGTGTGGGCCAGCAATAGTGGCATCTCCATGTTACGTTGAGATAGGCTACGTACGTGTGAGTCACGTTTGGCTATGTTAGAATATGCTTCTTCGTCCTTCGTGCTTTACACTGTTTTCGGCCGATTTTGTGATCCTCTGCGCTCCACTACAATCTGCTTTGCTCTGTGAATGCCAGGAGCTATGACCGCATCATGTCATTTTGGGTTATGCTGCGTTTGGTTAGGTTAGATTAGGTCAGGTTAGGTTA
>NW_017090921.1:0-428 GCF_001483705.2 Eufriesea mexicana
TCAAATCTATCCAAGCCTAACCCATACCTACATAACGTAACAAAACGTAACATAACCCGTCCTGTCGTTCCAAGGCCACTATTACTGGCCTCCATAGGGTCCAGCAGATAGTAGTAGAGCAACGTAGGTTGTAGAAATCCGACGAATGGCAGTGTGTAGTACAAAAGTCAAAGCTACCCTCTTCAAACTTATCTAAACGTAGTCTAACCAAACGCAACATAGCTTAACATAACTTGCCGCGGACACTAGTGCTCGCATCCCCACGATCGAGCAAATTATATTTGAGCAATGCAGAGCGCAGAAAGCCACAGGATGGCATTTTGTACCACAGAAGTCGGAGATACCCCAGTCTAACCCGAACCAACCTAACCTAAAGGACAGTAGCATAGCTCAACATAGCGTGCCGCGACCACTGCTCCTGGCCTCTC
>NW_017090922.1:0-428 GCF_001483705.2 Eufriesea mexicana
AAATAACGTGAAATTATCATCCTCTATTCTAAATGCTACAACCATTATAATTGGACGGTGAATAATACAATGAAATGTCCATAGAACACACTTAAATTAAGCAAAGTTTCAAATTCTCTTTTCCGAATATTTTTTTAATTATACCGATTTGAATGTATTTAATTTTCATCTTACCTCTGCGTAATCCATTCTGCAACCACTTCGAGTCCGCCTTTATGTGATCTTAAAGTTTGCAGTCTCCTCTTCATTTCACAAAAATAACTAACTGCAATTAGTTGAAACTCCGAAAGCTATGTAAAGAAATATTGGCTCCGGCACCGATTGATAATTACACAGCAACACTATCAGATTCGTATTCCCGTCACTTTATTTCACACATGAGACGCGAAAATGCAAGAAAAATTGGAAAAACGATTTAAAAATTGCCT
>NW_017090923.1:0-428 GCF_001483705.2 Eufriesea mexicana
TTAAACAAAATACAAAAATTTGAATCTTATTATTTCGTTATTATAGATAATATAATTTAATATAATAAAATCTATAATAATATAATATAATAATAAATTCTATATAATATCATAAATTTTGACAGTATTGTTATACATGAATCCTAATCACAATCTAAATAATTAATTAGGATATCGTTTAAACAAAATACTAAAACGAGATAAACTTGAACCTTCGTTGTCATCTTGTTATTATAGATAATATAATGTAATATAATAAATTCCGACAGTATTGTTATACGTGAATCCTCATCACAATCTAAATAATTAATTCGTTCACCGTTTAAACAAAATACGAAAACAAGATAAATTTGAATCTTATTATTTCGTTATTATAGATAATATAATTTAATGTAATAAAATCTATAATAATATAATGTAATAATAAA
>NW_017090924.1:0-425 GCF_001483705.2 Eufriesea mexicana
AAAGTTGACACACCAAGATATTAGTCGAAAATGTCAATAAACTTGAACTTTCTAGACAAATTCTACAGCATTGCAATGGCTATAGCTCTCAAAAAGCATCTTTCCTCCTTACTTACGCAAGGAACTTAGCTGACCACGATATTAGTCGAAAATGTCAACAAAATTGTATTTTCCAGCCGCTTTCAATATCATTGCAATGGCTATAGCACTCAAAATGCATCTTTGCTCCTTACTTACGCAAGGAAGATAGCTCAACGCGATATCAGTAGAAAATTTCAACAAAATTGTATTTTCCAGCAAGATTCTGTAGCATTGTACTGCCTATAGCACGCCAACAGCATATTTCCTCCTTACATATGCAAGGAAGTTAGCTCACGACGGTATTAGTCGAAAATGTTAATAGAATTGAATTTTCCAGCCAGATT
>NW_017090925.1:0-428 GCF_001483705.2 Eufriesea mexicana
ATCACATTGAACAGATTCAACACAGATTTCTAAGATTTGCTAGCTATAAACTTGGACGTTATATGAGTATTTATCAAGAGTATTTATCTCTTGAATCAAGAAGAATTCCTTTTGTTTCTCTTCAAAATTATAAACGCTGTTATACGCAGTTCAGAATTGTTATCTTTCGTTAATTTTCATGCTCCTTCAAGAAATTTAAGAGACTTTCAAATCTTTATACTTGACTGCACGTAGCATAATACTGTACAATTGGAATCAGCAGACCCTATCAATAGAATATATGCATTCTTGCAAACAGTTTCTCATCAAACCTTCAATTTTTTGGCAATAGTATCTCTTCGTTTAAAAATCAGATCTTAAATCCTAAGCAAATTGTTTCTATCGGCTATATCGACATTTCTACCATAAGTAACCTATATTCTTTCTCT
>NW_017090926.1:0-428 GCF_001483705.2 Eufriesea mexicana
AAATAGAGAATATAGAGTAAATATAATAATAATAACACTGTAACTATATTATCTCAACGTCATCTGATTACTTTGTAATATATAGTTATCAGATTTATAATGTTTCTACCAACAAATTGCTCTATCATGTTTCACTGTTAAAAGAACTGAAAATACGTATTTTTAACAATTTTTTGAACAAACATTCACTTGTAAAGTATGATATTTTCGAGTATAAATTATATACATGTGTGCTATTTCGCGGCAAAAATGACAAAATTACAAATTTGCAAACATTTATGTTATTAAACCTCCATCGAATCAATTTTATAAAATTTTGTAGATAAAGATATCAAATCATACGTCAATAAATGTAGATTTATATGTAACTAGAATATAGTATTTACCATAAAACTCGTCCCATAAACATAACGTAATAAAGTTATGTA
>NW_017090927.1:0-428 GCF_001483705.2 Eufriesea mexicana
CTAGTATGTTCTGCTTGGCTCCGGGCAATTAATAGTGGTCTCGGCACGATAGGATGTGTCATGCTACGCTTCGTTAGGGTAGGTTAGGAAGGCTTAATTATGACTTCTTTGACTATTGTGCTATGCACTTCTATATGGTCGACTTCTGAGCTCTAGTGTGCTATGATATGTTCTGCTTGTCTCTGGAATGGCCAGTAATAGTACTCGCGGCACATCAGCCTGAGTTATGATTACGTGGAGTTGGGTAAGGTTGGGAAGGCTTTGTTAGGATTTCTTTGACTTTTGCGCTATGCACTGCTATTCGGAACATGCCCGCGCTCTACATTGCTCTACGACACTCCGCTCAATATCGGAGGGCGTGGCACGTTATGTTGGGTAATGTTACGTGTGGATATGTCACGTTAGGCTACGTTTAGCTGGTATAGCTC
>NW_017090928.1:0-428 GCF_001483705.2 Eufriesea mexicana
ATTGACATATGTCATTGTCGGCAGCGACAATTGACCTACCCATTCATCATTCTTCCATTCCTGAAGAACTTACACGATCATCGAACGTATTAATTAACCGGCTATGATATTGTGAATATCGCTGTACACTGTACTGTTTTGGCATTGGGAAATAGCACAACCGATATTTGATACATGCATGGATCATTCCAGAATTGCTATAGAGGTTACATCATCAGTGGTCTGACTATTCCGAGGCACAAAACACCGTAAGGCCAATTGAAATTGTATTTTGCCTTAACTGATCTGTACATTGATTATGATTTGATTGCTGTGGAATTAAATCTCCAGTGGTCAAATTAATCCAGCGGCTACAGAAAGTCGATGATGGCAATGCTCAAGAATGTTCTTTAAATATTTAATATCTCGAGCGAGAATGGGAACGTATT
>NW_017090929.1:0-428 GCF_001483705.2 Eufriesea mexicana
TTCAATGATGAAATCGTTTCCATGGCAATCCTAGAATCACAAATGACAGGTCCATCAACCCTCGAGATATTAGCAATTTACTGCACAGTAGTGAGAAGGGCCATCGCCACGGTAACGTAACCGTTGTACCAAATTGTTCACTCGCGATGTAATTTCCAAAGCAATTCTGGAATTATCAATGCATATTACGGTTATGGCTAGATATATCTCCAACCGACAGCATGGTACTTAGTACACCAACCAGCAGCGGCCTGCATACGTAGTACTATTCTGTTGAATGTTGACTAAGATTATATAGCTATTCTAGAATGACAAAGGACAGATACATTATAACCCGAGATATTAACAATTGACAACATATCACAGAGTTCGGCCATCATCACAGTAATATAACAGTCAGACAACTTTGTTCAATGATGATGTAAGCT
>NW_017090930.1:0-428 GCF_001483705.2 Eufriesea mexicana
AGCCAACGGACGTAACCTGACCCAACGTAACGCGCAGAGACCACTGTTGCTGGCCTTCCCAGAGCAAAGCCAAAAGTATAAGAGCACTGTATTGCGCCGAAATCCACCTAATAGCAGACTAAAGCACTACGGTCAATGCAATCCTCTCCTAACACATCCATTCGCAACATAGCCAAACGCAACCTAAGACAACCTAACGTCCCTCAACCACTTTGCTGGCCAGACCAGAGCCAAGCAGAACACGTTGGTGGATAGTAGGACGCAGCAATACATAGAATCGCTGTGCATATCGGAAACATCGGAGTTACCAAGGAATAACGTAAACCAACAGGGCATAAACGAACGTAGCCCAACACAACCTAACGTGCCGAGACCGCCACTGCTGCCCTCCCCAGAGCCAAGCAGGGCATACTAGAGCACAGAAGAGC
>NW_017090931.1:0-428 GCF_001483705.2 Eufriesea mexicana
TGCTACTCGGTAGATTTCTGCTTTCTACCGTGCTCTAGTAAATTCTGCTTGCCTCTCGGGAAGAGAGCAATGGTGATCGTGGCACGTTAGTTTGATGTAGGTTGCGTTTGATTGGGCTACGTCCGTTTGGGTATGGGTTTGGTTTCGATATCTTTGACTTTTCTGCTGTACACTGCCATTCTATGGACTTCGGCGCCCCGCTACACTCTAATATGCTGTGCTTGGCTCTGGGGAGGACAGAAATAGCGGTAGCGGCACGTTTGGTCGAGTTTGGTTACGTTTGGTTGTGTTACGATTGGTTAGGTTAGGGTAGGGTACCCGGCACTTCTGTGCTACATACTGCTTTCCGTCGGACTTCTCCATCCTACTATTTTCTAATAAGCTCTGCTTTGTTCTGGGGAGGCCAGAAATAGTGGCCGCGGCACGTT
>NW_017090932.1:0-428 GCF_001483705.2 Eufriesea mexicana
GGATGGATGTATGGATGGATATATGTATGGATGGATGGACGTATGAATGTATGGATGTTTTTGAGTTATGTGTGTATGGATGTATTCATGTACGCATGTATGGATGTACCCATGCATGGATACATGGATATGTGGGTGGATGAATGGATGGGTGGTCGGGCGGAAGAACGGATGTATGTACGGATGTGTGAATGTTTGTATGTATGGATGTGTGGATGTACGTATGGATGTATATATGTATGGATGTATGGATGTATTGATGTGTGGGTGTATGGATGGTTGGATGTATGGATGTATGTACGTATGGATGTTTGTATGTATGTATGTATACATGTATGTATTGATGTATGGAAGGATGTATGTACGGATGTCTGTATGGACGAATGTGTTGGTGTATGTCTGGATGTATGTATTGATGTGTGTATGGA
>NW_017090933.1:0-428 GCF_001483705.2 Eufriesea mexicana
CCCATAGCCAAGCAGGGAATCTTAGAGCGCAGTAGAGCGCAGAAATCCACCGAATCGCAGTGTATAGCACAAAAGTCATAGCCATCATGATCAAACCCAGCCAAACATAGCCAAACCAAACGTAACCTAACCCAAACTATCGGGACACCTCCACTACTTCTGGACAATTCAGAGTCGAACAGAGTATAGTAGAGCAACGTAGAGCGCAGAGATCCACCGAATAGCAGTGTATGACACAATAGTCAAAGTTAACCTATCTTAACCTGAACAAACGCAACATAACCAAACACAACCGTGTAAAACACAACGTGCCTAGACCACTACTGCCGGCCTCCCCATCGCGAAGCAGAACCCATTAAAGGTGCGAAGAACGCAGGAGTCAAAGGAATGGCAATGTACAGCAGAAGAGTGAAAGATATCCTAGCCTA
>NW_017090934.1:0-428 GCF_001483705.2 Eufriesea mexicana
TTGACTTTAGCGCTATGCACTGCCATTCGGAACATTACAGCGTCCTACACTGCTCTGCTATACCCTGCTTGGCTCTCGTGAGGCCAGTACTGGTGGTCTCGGCACGTCAGGTTGAGCTGTGTTATGTTCGGTTTGGTCATGTTAGTATGGGTTAAGGTTGGGGTTCTTCGGCATTCGTTGTATACACCGTTGTTCAGTGGATATCTGCGTTCCACCGTGCTGTAGTAAATTCTGCTTTGCTTTGGGGAGGCAAGCAGTAATGGTCTCGGCGCATTAGGTTGGGTTCTGCTACGTTCCGTTATGTTACGTTTGGTTATGTGAGGTTAAGGTAGTTTCGACTGCTGTGCTATGCTCTGCGATTCTATGGATCTCTGCGGCTTATTCTCCTCTAACATGTTCTGCCTGGATCGCGGGGGGGGGGGGGGGGC
>NW_017090935.1:0-428 GCF_001483705.2 Eufriesea mexicana
AGTTGGGAGGAGGCCACGCTGCGCGCGGAAAGCGGCGTGGACCTCGTCGCGAATAGCATCCAGTGGCTAGGGCTGTGTATCTCCCCCGAGAAGACCGAGGCAATGTGATTTTGCCATCGGCTCCACGGGAAGCCGCCCAAGTCCCTGATGCGCGTGGGGAACGTAGTGGTCGAGGTACGGGACCGGATGAAATACGTCGGTCTCCTCCTCGATAGCCACTGGAAAATCGACGAACACTTTCTCGCACTGGAACCACGCCTGGAAGGTATGCCGGGGGCGCTGTGTCGCCTGCTACCCAACCGGGGAGGGCCAGACGGGAGGGTGCGCCGCCTCAACACAGGAGTCGTTCGCTCGGTGGCACTTTTCGGGGCTCCGATCTGGGCGAACGACCTGGTCGCCAGTCCGCGCAGTCTGGCGATTCTCCGGCG
>NW_017090936.1:0-428 GCF_001483705.2 Eufriesea mexicana
CTGCTTTTCCCTGGGGAGGGCAGTAATAGTGTTCTCGGCAAGTTAGGCTAAGATATGTTGCGCGTGGTTATGTTACGTTTGGTTGGGCTATGACAGGATAGCTTAGACTTTTGAGTTACACAATGCACTTCGGTGTATTCCTGCGTTCTACATTGCACAACTATAGTCTGCTCGACCATCGGGATGCCAACAATTGTGGTCGCGACACGTTATGTTGAGCTAGAATACGTTTGGCTTGGATAGGTTACGTTGCGTTAGGATAGGGTAGCTACGATTTCTGTGCGACTCACAGCTATTCTATGGACTTCTGCGCTATACTGTGCGCTATCAAGCACAGCTTGCCACTGAGGATGCCAGCAAGGGTGGACGCGTCACGTTAGGTTGAGTTACGCTTCGCTTCGTTGGGTCACGTTAGGTTAGGATTGGGT
>NW_017090937.1:0-428 GCF_001483705.2 Eufriesea mexicana
TCGGTAATCACGGAAGTGGTATTTTAAATTTGCATTGCGATAACGAGTTTAACTCGTGACGTGTCAAATGTCACGATGATCGGCTACGTTGATCATACAACCATAACTAAGTAGGTTCAAAATATTTCAAGAATCACAAGATTCGAGGAATTTCGAAAATTTTTAATCAAGTTTATCGTAGATGGAATAGATGTATAGTGGTTAACCCATTTGCATCCAAGCGCGGAATATTCCGCGAGCTACGACTGTTGCCTATCACCGAGCGCGGAATATTCCGCGAGCTAGGACTGTCGTCTATCACTGAGCGCGGAATATTCCGCGAGCTACGACTGTCGCCTATCACCGTATTTTCTATTAAAGTTACATCTTTCGGGACACCCGGTATAATTATCGGCACATATAACAATCTCAAGCTCACAGACCTTTTA
>NW_017090938.1:0-429 GCF_001483705.2 Eufriesea mexicana
TATTCCAAGCACAACTTCAACTCCTTGATATCTTGATATCGGCGTTTCATTCTAGTAACACTTCAGCGCAAACGTTCACCGCATTTGTCACTTGTCAGATTTCAGCTGTTAATAGTTTATCGACAATAAAAACAATTTCTTGACTTCTGTTTGTCGAGGAAATCTTACCATTTTTACGAAACAAAGCCAGACTGTCTGTAAATTATTAACAGTTAAGGTTATCAAACAGTGCGAAGGTACTCATAGTTGCTTTAGCAAACTTGCTTTAGTAGATTTTAAGTATATTTTGTTTCCTCCGGCTACAAAAATTTTAGTGCCGTATAATATTTAACTGCACCGCTTGTTTCTGTATCAGGCACCGTCAAACAACTGTTTTTGACATATAAATCTTTGTTATTAATATCGTGAAATTAAGAATTTGATCGTTCA
>NW_017090939.1:0-429 GCF_001483705.2 Eufriesea mexicana
CTAATAATTCTTGATATCTCTTATCGTTCATCTCCTCGACTTTCTCTTGTGCTAACCCTCATAAGCAGTTTTTATTCCCTAATCATTCTCCTTTATGTCCTTATCATCTTCAACATCATCTATTTTATAATTTTGTACTTTCTTCGGATCCTTTTTCGTATCTCACAATGTATTTTTTATCCTTTTCCCCATTTCTCTGCAGATATAAATATAAGAAACAGTCAATAAAAATTCCTACTTTCTATAACATAGTTGTAATGCAAATAATAAACTAACTCTTTCTCTTTCTTTACAACTGCTAATTCTTCTTCAGTTTTTAATTCGTCGTCATTTTCCCAATCGCTAATGCGGACTTCCTTCCTTTTTTTACTTGCAAGTCCAGATGGTTCAACAGCTGGTTGTAAGCTTAATTTTGGATCAGTTAAATGA
>NW_017090940.1:0-429 GCF_001483705.2 Eufriesea mexicana
AATATTATAGTTCTTTTTTAATTTGTGAACACTATGATGCATTATACTTAGAATAGGTATATCTGAATTGCACGAAAATGGGTGCCATTATTATTAATAAATTATATTAATAAATTTCGAAGGTTAGATATACTTTTAAAATTTCTTTATGGATTTTGGAGATGAGATATTATAGTCATCTTTTAACTTGTGGGTACTGACAAATTATGTTTTGAATAAATATATTTAAATTCGATGAAAATAGGTGCCAATATTCTAAAATTTTTTAATATCAGATGTAGTTTTTAAAATTTTTTAATGGATTTTGGAGATCTGATATTACAATTTTCTTAAATTTATAATCACTATAATGCATTTTACTTCGAATAGGTACATCTGAATTGCACAAAAATGGGTGCCATCATTGTAGAAATTTTGTGCCGTTCCTTT
>NW_017090941.1:0-429 GCF_001483705.2 Eufriesea mexicana
ATCAAAATATTTATTCGATCAAATTATAATAAACTTTATTAATGAAGAAAAGTACAATATTCAGACAAACGAAAGTCATAAAAGTGAATAAAATTATTTTTAAAAAATGTAATTTCTAGGCAATTAACATGGATTATTTAATACATTCCCGGTGTGATCAATTTCTACCATTATTCTTTATCTGTTTTATTCATACATCACTTTAAGTAACTAAGACAATATCATTCCTAATTTTTATCATTGTATTTGTTTTGTGTTTTTATTCTTTCTGTTATCCTTTTTATATAAATTTTTTCCTTTCAATTTTAGATTATATATAATTTCTTTCACCTTTTTTCTGTTTTCTTTTATACTTTGCTCAAAAGTTTCTTCAAAAGATACAATGTTCTTCGGCAACAGATTTTTTCTTTTTACTTCTGTTTAATTTTT
>NW_017090942.1:0-429 GCF_001483705.2 Eufriesea mexicana
CTGGCCCCCACAGAGGCAAGCAGAATGTACTAGAGCACAGTAGTGTGCAGAAATCAACCGCATTGCAGTGAATAGAACAAAGGTCAAACATATCCAGACATAACCTGACCATACCTTACATGCTCAAACGTAGTGTATATAAGCATATCGTGACGAGAATAGTATTGCTGGCATCCGCAGAGCCGGGCAGAGCACACAAGAGCACAGTAGTGCGCAGGAATCTATCGAATAGCAGTGAAGTGCACAGAGGCCATAGCAGCCTATTCAAACCCTGCTAATCGTAACACATACAAACGAAGCATAACACAGCCTAACATGACCAGGCCGCTATTCCTGACACCCGCGGAGGCAAGCAGAATGTACTAGAGCACGGTAGAGCCCGGGAAGCCACCGCAAAGCAATGAGTGGCACAAAAGCCGTAGATATCCT
>NW_017090943.1:0-427 GCF_001483705.2 Eufriesea mexicana
ACAATAAAATTGAATTTTCCAGCCTGATTTTATAGCATTGCAATGGCTGTAGCACGCCAATAGGATCTTTCCGCCTTATTTATGCAAGAAAATTTTCTCACCACGATTTTAGACGAGAATGTAAATAAAATTGAATTTTCCAACCTGATTCTATAGCACTGCAATGGCTATAGCACGCCAATAGAAACTTTCCGCCTTGTTTATGCAAGAGAATTAGCTCATCACGATATAAGTCGAAAATGAAAATAAAATTGAATTTTCCAGCCAGATTCTACAGCTTTGCAATGGCTGGAGTAGGCCAAGAGAATTCTTCCTCCTTATGTATACAAGGGAGTTAGCACACCACGATATTAGTCGAAAATAACAATAAAATTGAATTTTCCATCGGGTTTCTATAGCATTGCGATAGCTGTAGCACGCCAATAGA
>NW_017090944.1:0-429 GCF_001483705.2 Eufriesea mexicana
TTACCCTACCAACTATAGCAGAGCGTCTCAACTACGTGTCGAATGAACATATTTTTACATTTTAAAACTGTACAATTTATCAATTTAAAACATTTATTACAATAAATTTATCATTCCCTATCGCATTACTGTCGTTATTTTAGTTCCGCGTCAATTCCTACAAATATTGGAAATTCTCGCATTCAAGGTCACGTGAAGATCATGACGTTGTAGATACTTGGATTCGTTTCGGTCTGAGCTAGTAAGATGTAACAATAAAAATATATAAATCGATGAACTTGAAATATCAAAAATTGTAACCTTGGGCAAAAATGATTATCTCCATAACATGTGCCTTTTTGAACTAAACAAATTGTTCCTTAACCCTTTAACACTAGGTTTACGGACGCTATCTGTATATCTATTTCTAAGGACACCTGTCAAATTGAC
>NW_017090945.1:0-429 GCF_001483705.2 Eufriesea mexicana
ATAAGAAAAGTCGTGAAATCAAATAATATCCAAAGTGACAACATTGAAAGTAGAATTTTTAATCAGAAGTATACAATTGGTTATTTAAACTATTGTACATTTAGTATTAACTCTTTGACTGCCACGTTGGTCATATATGACCGGCCACGGTTTCTCCTGTGACGCTATGGTGGTCATTGTGACCGGAGCGCTTGAACTACTTAAACTACATTGAACCACATTGAATGAAAATTGATAGTCAGTGCGTTTGGAATGTAACCGCTAATTAGAAGATACTTTGAAATAAAAAGTGCCCCATTGAACGATTACAAATGTTTATTAGAACATCAAAAAAATATTATGTGGCGACCAAAATTCTCATCTTTGCCAATAGATGGATTCCTACTTGAAGAAAGTTCGAGGAGTTTTACGCGGTGCATTCGACCCATC
>NW_017090946.1:0-429 GCF_001483705.2 Eufriesea mexicana
CGCTCTGGTCACCAATGACCACCGTGGCAGTCAAAGTGTTAATATCTAGTAAATATCTGAAAAGCTATCGAGTAGTGGCGGCTATAATGATATATATTCTTGAACTGCACGACGATATCTACAAACCTATAAAGTTTCAATTAAATCGGTGACCCGAAGAACTTGTCCTATCCTTGTTAGGACAAAGGTAACCGCGGGCAAGAAGATCGAATGGATGTGTATGACAGCCGAGTGCAATAAGCGAGTAGAAGTTAGTTTATGAATGCGGTGTGTGTTTGAAATACCTGGTCCACCTAGGCTGCAGGAAAAAAGGCATGATTGGAGAGGAACGCCTGAGTGTGAAAAAAAGAAAAACAAAATGAATGATTTAAATAAGGGTGCAAGAGTGCAGGCGAGTCAGTGTGCGTAAGCAGTCCAAGTCAGTCTAAC
>NW_017090947.1:0-428 GCF_001483705.2 Eufriesea mexicana
ATTAGTCGAAAATGTCAATAAAAATGCACTTTCCTGCCAGATT
Organism: Eufriesea mexicana; assembly: GCF_001483705.2. Taxonomy (NCBI): domain Eukaryota; kingdom Metazoa; phylum Arthropoda; class Insecta; order Hymenoptera; family Apidae; genus Eufriesea; species Eufriesea mexicana. The sequence goes on from NW_017090947.1 coordinate 44, forward strand.
ATATAGCACTGCGACGGCTATAGCACGTGAATTGAATCTGTCCTCCTTATTTATGCGTTAAAGTTAGCTCACCACGATATTAGTCGAAAGTGTCAATATAATTGAATTTTCCAGCCAGACACTATGGCAACGCAATGGCTGTAGCACGCCAATAGAATCTACCATCATCAATTATGCAAAAAAGATAGCTCCCAACGATATTAGTCGATACTGTCAATATAAATGAACTTTCCAGCCTGATACTATAGCATTGCAAAGGCTATAGTACGCCAACAGTATCATTCCGCCTTATTTATGTCAGAGAGATAGCTCACCACGATAGTAGACGAAAATGTCAACAAAATTGTATTTTCCAGACACAATCTATATCATTGCAATGGCTATA
>NW_017090948.1:0-429 GCF_001483705.2 Eufriesea mexicana
TGCCATCTAGATATACGTCATTATTATTACGCAAAGCGAAAAATGTTTCTGATAAAATTGAATGGTTTTGAGAGGCATATTCTGATGGTACATATGAAGGTCATTAATATTTTTTTAAATGGAATCATATACTGTTTATTACATCAAATGATGCTCCTTCATATTCTTTGCAAAAAGGTATTAACCTATTTATGTTAAAAAATTATTAGTTTAGGAGATATTTTAATTGTACTATTTATTGTAATATTGTAATAAAAAATATACGATTCCGTTTAAAAAAATATTAATGGCCTTCATATGTCCTTTACACGTTCATCTACAAAAAACTAGTACCATCAGAATATGCTTCTCTCAGAAGCATTCAATTTTATCCAAAACATTTTTCGCTAGGCGTAATAATAATGACGTATATCTAGATGACAATATGTG
>NW_017090949.1:0-429 GCF_001483705.2 Eufriesea mexicana
TTGCCTATTCTATATTCCTATTACTTTCTGGGCTTTTGAGCCCAAATCATAGATGGCGCTGATCGTAGTCGAGCAATCGAAAACCACGTGACGCTTAGAGCGGGAGAAATAAAACAATAAAACGACATAAATAAGTGTAATGGATTTTTCTCCCTTCTCTTTATTCTCTTAACAGCCCGACGAACATGAAATCATAGATGAAGACGAGGGATTTTGTTCTTGGTAAAAAGAAAATGAAACTACGATGGTTATACGCTTAGGTACTTTTTATTCACTTTGAAAGTTTTACATATACACGTTAAATGTTAACGACATAATTCTTCGGTTTTTTTTCTTTTAACTCCCAATTTATTTGTTCTCCTTCCATTCATTGCTCTAAAAATATAAATATAAGACAGTCAATGAAACTTCTTACTGTCCATAACATAG
>NW_017090950.1:0-429 GCF_001483705.2 Eufriesea mexicana
TGGTTAGGATAACTTTTACTTTTGTGCCGCACACTGCTATTCGGTGGATATCTGCGCTCTACTGCGCTCTAGTATGTCCTGCTTTGCTCTCAGGAGGCCAGCGATAGAGGTCGCGTCACGTTATGTTGAGCTGGGTTACGTTTGGTTATTTTACGATTGGATATGTTAGGAGCAGGTAGCTTTGGCTTTAGTGCCATAGTCTGCTATTAGGCGGATTTCGGCGCCCTTCAGTGCCCTAATATTTTCTGCTTGACCCAGGGAAGGCTGGCAGTTGTGGTCTTGGCTCGTTATATTTACACGTGTTACGATCGGTTAGTCTGGGCTAGGGAACGTTTGGTTAGTGAAGCCTTAACTCCTGTACTGCACACTGCAATTCGGTCTGTTCCTGCGCTCCACGGTGCTCTAGTATACCTTGCTTGGCCCTGGGGA
>NW_017090951.1:0-429 GCF_001483705.2 Eufriesea mexicana
GCAGTGTATAGCACAAAAGTCTAAACTACCTTGTCCTAACCTGACCAAACGTAACGTAAGCAACCGTAATATAACTCATGCTGTCGTGCCGAGACCACTTCTGCTAGCCGCTCAAGAGCCGAGCAGAATATACTAGAGCACAGCAGATAGCAGAAAGTCACCAATTATCAGTGACAGCACAAAATCCAAAGGTATACTAGCCTCACCTGGTCTAACCTACCCTTACAGGACGTGGAATTGCTAAACGTAACGAACCGAGACTTCTATTTCTGGTACAACCAGAGCCAAGCAGACGCTAGTAGAGAGATGCAGACCGCAGATGTCGATCGAATAGCAGTGTATGACACAAAAGTCAAATCTATCCTAACCAAACCTGTTCTAACGTAGCCAAGCCAAACGTCACATGTCTCAACCAAACTTGCCACCAAA
>NW_017090952.1:0-429 GCF_001483705.2 Eufriesea mexicana
GTCTGCGTGATACTTTCGGAACACCCAGTAGCGGTTCATTTAACCAGAGACGAATGAACGTTTAAACGGTGATGCGGCGTTAATGATTTCGGATCGATGTAGTCGTGTTTGCAGGATTATTAAGCTGCCGATTAATCGCGTCAGCAGCGTAAATGATTGTTATTAGACAATGAGACGAGCCATCTGACAAGATTGATTGTTGCCGCGAATGGTACACTGAACCGCCGAGCGATCGACCATTGTTATCGATGCTGCGGACTGCATTGTATTCCGTCCTGCCCTGCAATCGGGCCTGGGAACGGAATGGCGGCGAAAAATTCCATCTAACCGTTGTAAATGACTCCATGAGCGTTAATTAATTTCGGTATCATTGAAAGCTGACGCGTCGCAACGAATTCTGTTGACTTGCACGCAGGGGGGCGCCCCTTT
>NW_017090953.1:0-428 GCF_001483705.2 Eufriesea mexicana
GCACGCCAATAGAATCTACCATTCTTAATTATGCAAGAAAGGTGGCTCACCACGATATTAGTCAAAAACGTCAACAAAATTGTATCTTCCAGCCACATTCTATATCATTGCAATGCCTATAGCACGTAAAACGCTTCTTTCCGATTTACTTATGCAAGGAAGATAGCTCACCACGATATTAGACGAAAATATCAGTAAAATTGAACTTTCCAGCCAGATTCAATAGCATTGCGAATGCTATAGCACGTGAAATGAATCTTTCCTCCTTATAAATATAAGAAAGTTATCTCACCACGATGTTATTCGAAAATGTCAATAAATTTGAATTTTCCAAGCACATTCTTTATCAACGCAATGGCTATAGCACGCCAATTGAATCTTTCCTCCTTATTTAGGCATGAGAGTTAGCTCACCACAGTATTATTCGG
>NW_017090954.1:0-429 GCF_001483705.2 Eufriesea mexicana
ATACATTTCTAATGCAACTTCTTTAACAACCGATGAACTGCTCAAAGACTGCGTCTTCTTCATAAAACCTTTTTCTTTAACCATGGCTTCACACGTTTTCTATGCACTCCAAAGATCTATTTCAGAACCTCCTACTTCCATTGTGACCTCTTCGTGTGAAAAACTCGTTGGCGGTTAACCAGAATCCATTTTACACTTCCTTGCTCTTACTTGTATGATCAATCAATGCAAACTGACAACCGAATGAACAAATTGCTTGGAAAATACCTACCCCAAGCGAGAAAGTATATAGACATCCTTGCAGGTATCCAGGCATTGCCATTATTTCAACAATTATTTGAAATGTAACCGAAAATTATTAGTGTCCATAGTGGCGATATAAACAACACTTCTATTTTCTATATAAAAACTTTTTTGTTTTGTTTCACA
>NW_017090955.1:0-429 GCF_001483705.2 Eufriesea mexicana
TGCGCTCTACACTTCCCTAACGTATTCAGCTTGCCTCTGAGGCGACAGCAATAGTGGTCGCGGCACGTTAGATTTAGTTACGATTCGTTCGGTTAGGTCTGGTTTGGACAGGTTTGGGTATGATAGCATTGACTTTTGTGCTATACAAAGCCGTTCGGCCGATTTCTCCGCCCGTCATTGTTCTAGCATATTCAGCTTGGCTCTGGGGAGGCCAGCAATATTCGTCTCGTCACGTTAGTTTGAGTTATGTTAGGTTATCTCCGGTTAGGTTAGGATAGATTTGACTTTTGTGCTATACACTGAAATGTGGTGGATTTTCGCGCTCCACTCTGCTCGAGTATATTCTGCATGGCCATGTGGATGTCGGCAATAGCGTCCTCGGTATGTTGGGTTGAGTTAGGTTACGTTTGCTTAGGTTGGGACAGGATA
>NW_017090956.1:0-429 GCF_001483705.2 Eufriesea mexicana
ATCAAAACATACATACATACATACAATCATACATTCATTCATCCATACATCCATACATTCATCAGTAGATACATCCACACATACATCCATACGTACATCCATAAAAACGACCATATTTACATCCATTCATACATCCGTACATACAACCATACATCAATACATCCTTTCAAGCGTACATCCATACATTTATACATCCGTACATCCATACATCAATACATCCTTTCATCCATACTTCCACAGATATATCCATACATACGTCCGTACATACATACACACATCCTTAAATACATCCAACAGTCCATCCATCCATCCATACATCCATATATTCATCAGTACATACATCCATGCACCCATGCATCCATTCAGCCATCCAACCGTACATACGTCCAACCATACATCCATACATACATATATACGTACATCCATAAA
>NW_017090957.1:0-429 GCF_001483705.2 Eufriesea mexicana
ACAGGGAATTTTCTTTAAACATGAATAGAAGCAGATTCTGCTAAAAATATAGGTCAATCGCTTACATAATCATACCCAATAAGTGCAGTTCACTTTTTTTCGCGGATAGAAATACGATTCACATGTATATACTGATTGCATGTAAAACGTTGGAGCCAGCATTCCATCGAGTCAATAACGCATTCAATATCCAATTCTTGCCAGAATTCGTTTAGAACATGCCATCAAGCACGCACAAATATACTCAAAGAAACGAATTCAAGGTGTCGTATAGGTAATTGCTGTATACGTAACTATTTTAAAAGAAATAACAGCTTTAAAGCTCGAAATGTGCAACGGAGTGCGAATTTGGTATATTTCTTACTGTAATCTTTACATCAGTGACTATCAATATTTCAGTAAAGAATTGAAGCATAATTTTGAACCAAC
>NW_017090958.1:0-429 GCF_001483705.2 Eufriesea mexicana
CTATCGCTGACCACCCCAGTACCAAGTAGAATATACTGGAGCACATTGGAGTGCAGAAATCCGTCGCATTTAATTGTATAGAAGAAAAGTAAGAGATATGCTAAATTAAAATGAGCTAGCCTAACCTAACCAAGCGTGACCAAGCCCAGCCTCTCGTGCCGAGACCACTATCACTGGCCCCCTATGAACACGCAGAATGCACTAGAGCACAGCAGAGCGCAGAAATCCACCGAATAGCTGTGCATACCACAAAAGTCGAAGGCATCCTGTCCTAACATGTTCAAATGTAATAAAACCAAACGTTGCCTAACATAACTTAACGTGCCGGGACTACTACTACCAGGACCCTCAAAGCCAAGCAGTACACACTAGAGCAGAGTAAAGCGCACGAACGCACCAAACAGCAGCGAAGAGCAAAAATGCCAAGGG
>NW_017090959.1:0-429 GCF_001483705.2 Eufriesea mexicana
TTGATGTTTTCAAAAATAACAAAATATTCTACTTGAATTCTATTTAAAATTAAATTTATATAAAAGAAAGCGAGACAAATGACAAATATATTTGTCCCTATTTGTAATTACGTCATTGATAGATTTTGCTAGTGAATAACTATAACATACTCTAGTGTATTTTACACATTGATGTTTTCAAAAATAACAAAATGTTCTACTTGAATTCTACTTGAAATTAAATTTATATAAAAGAAAGCGAGACAAATGACAGATATATTTGTCCCTATTTGTAATTATATCAGTGATAGATTTTCCTAGTGAATAACTATAGCATACTCTACACATTGATATTTTCAAAAATAACAAAATATTCTAATCGAAATTAGACCTTCCTTTATTGTCTCTAGAAAACTTCATTTATGGTAATTTGCATCGATACTTTGGCAT
>NW_017090960.1:0-430 GCF_001483705.2 Eufriesea mexicana
GTGTATTTTATAGCTTATCTGCAGAATAAAAGTGCTGCTAAAGCAATGAATACAACTGCATATGGAAAGTAAATAGGAGAAACGTATCACATATGAATTACACGGTTTTTTGAGAAACTTATATTCTTCGACATCTGAGAGTAATAGAGCAATTTTGTTTGCAGATTCGTTTCAAGAAAAATAAACTCTGCAAGAATTATACAATGAATATTACAGATTAAGTTTTGTTTTGTACAGTATAGTTAAATAAATGATACAGCATTATTTTTGTACTAAGTGTTTAATTCATTTCGATACTAGAATTACTAAAGTGGTCTAGTGCATAAAATATTGTAAATTTATAGTTGCTTCTAGCAAAAGGTAGTATTAATTTCATTCAGACAGGAAGATAATTATACATGTTTATTTCTTTTATGCATTTGACGCCTTT
>NW_017090961.1:0-430 GCF_001483705.2 Eufriesea mexicana
TTCGGATAGCTTTGACTTTCCTGGTATAGACTGTTATTCGGCGGATATCTGCGATCTACATTGCTCTAATATTCTCTGCTTAACTCTGGGTAAGCCGGCTATCGCAGTCTAATCACGTTATGTTTAGTCATGCTACGTTTGGTTTGGTCAACATAGGGCAGGCTACGTTGGTATATCTTTGAGGTTTGTGCCCCACGCTGCCGATCTATGGACTCCTGCGGGCTAGTGTCCTCTAGTATGTTCTGCTTGGCGGTGGGGAGCCGAGCAGCAGTGGTCTGGCCACGTTAGTTCGTGATATGTCACGTTTGGCTACGTTAGGTTAGGACAGGTTAAGTTGGGACAGATTTGACTATTGAGCTTAACACCCATGTGCGGTGGAATTCTGCGCTCTACTGTGTTCTAGTATGTCCTGCTTGGCTCTGTGTCAGCG
>NW_017090962.1:0-423 GCF_001483705.2 Eufriesea mexicana
TGTATGCACGAAAGTTAGCGCACCGCGATATTTGTAGAAAGTGCATATGAAATTGAATACTCCGGCCAGATTCTAAACCATTACAATGGCTATAACGCGAAAATGGAACCATTCCTCCTTATTTAGGTAAGACAGCTAACTCACCACAATATTAGTCGAAAATGTCAATAAAATTGAATTTTCCTGCCAGATTCAAGAATATTGCAACGGCTATAGCACACGAGCAGAATCTATCCTCCTAATTTATGCAAGAGCGATAGCTCACCACGATATTGGTTGAAAATGACAATATAATTGAATTTTCCAGCCAGATTCTATAGCATTTCGAAGGCAATAGCACGCCGATAGAAGCTTTTCTCCTTCTTTATGAAAGACAGACAGCCCACTACGATATTAGTCGAAAATGTCAATAAAATTGAGTTT
>NW_017090963.1:0-426 GCF_001483705.2 Eufriesea mexicana
ACCACGATATTAGTCGAGAATATCAATAAAAATGGTATTTCAAACCAGATTCTATAGCACTACGATGCCTATAGCGTGCCAATAGAATCTTTCCTCCTTATTTATGCAAGGATGACAGCTCAAAACGATATTAGTAGAAAATGTCAATAAAAGTGTATTTTCCATCGAGATACAATAGAGTTGCAGTGGCTAAAGCAGGCCAATAGAATCCTTCCTCCATATTTATGCAAGAAAGTAAGCTCTCTACGATATTAGTCGATAATGTCAATAAAATTGAATTTTCCGGAGGGGTTCTATAGCATTGCAATGGCTATATCACGACAATAGAATCTTTCCTCCTTATTTTTCCAAGAAAGTTATCTTACCACGATATTATTCGAAAATATCAATAAAATTGAATTTTCCAGATAGATTCTATAGCATTGC
>NW_017090964.1:0-429 GCF_001483705.2 Eufriesea mexicana
TGGTTAGGCTAGTATAGGATAGCTTTGACTTTTGTGCTATACACTGCTTTCGGTGGACTTCTGCAGTCTACTCTGCTCTAATATGCTCTGATTGGCGCCGGAGAGGCCAGCAGTAGTGGTCTATGCACCTTAGGCTGTGTTATGCTGCGATCGTCTGTGTTACTCTTCGTTACGTTAGGATAGCATAGCTTTGAATTTCGTGCTGTACACTGCTGTTCGGGTGATTTCTGCGCTCTGCTGTGATCTAGCGTTCCCAGATTAGATATTGGAATGCTTGAAATAGTGGTCGCCGTGCGTTAGTATGTGTTATGTTCAGTTCGGTTAGGTTAGGCAAGTTTGGGTTAGGTTATGGTATCTTTGTCTTTTGTGCTATTCACTGCCACTCTATGGACCTCTGCGCTCTACCCTCCTCTAACTTGCCCTGGTTGG
>NW_017090965.1:0-430 GCF_001483705.2 Eufriesea mexicana
AACTTTAATGATTACTTAAAATAACCTGCTCCTCCAATTCATAGCAAAATCTATATCCTATTTTTGTATTTAGGACGAACCGATAAACGCTTTATATAAACTAAATAATAATTAAATAACGATTGTTTACAATTAAGAATTATTGTTAGAATGAAGTTACTCTTAGATTTGAATGGAGAAACTTAAAATTTTAGTGGTACTATTTCGGTGGTAATCGAATGCAGTATACATTACAACTCATCTAGTACATTACAACTCATTATACGTAAGAAGAGACTTTTCTAATTCTATAGAAAGGTAGAAAAGGCTAGAGATAAAATTAATAAATTAATAAAATAGTAAGCTAACAATTTCGGAAAATGCTATAAATATAATAAACTTTTATTAAAATGTTTTATTGCACAATTATAATTTAATATCCTATAAAACA
>NW_017090966.1:0-430 GCF_001483705.2 Eufriesea mexicana
GCAAGAGTGGTCTCGGCAAGTAATGACGAGTCAGGCTAGGTTCGCTTAGGTTGGGTTAGGCTGCGCTTGGTAAGGGTAGCTCCAACTGTTGTGCTGTACACTGATTTTCCGCGGATCTCTGCGCTCTACTGTGCTCTAGTTTATCTGACTTGGCTCTGAGGAGGCAGCAATAGCGGTCTCGGCACGTTACCTTGAGTTATGCCACGTTTGGTTATGCTACGTTTGGCTAGGATACGAGAGGCAATCTTTGTCTTTTGTGCTATTCATTCCTATTTGGTGGTATTCTGCGTTCTACTGTCCTCTACTATACTATGCTCAACTCTGGGGAGGCCACCAGTTATGGTCGTGGCACGATGGATTTTTTTATGTTACGTCCGGATACATTACGTTTGGTCAGGTTAGGATAGGATTGCTTTGACTTTTGTGTTAT
>NW_017090967.1:0-430 GCF_001483705.2 Eufriesea mexicana
TGGAGTATAGTCTCTTTGCACAAGAAGAATGTATGCCATGTAAATAAAAATTCGTATAGAAATTGATTTACAGTGAAAAATAAAATTTGGATAAATTATAGTACTGGAAATTATACGAAGGAATTTATTATGGGTTTTTAGGGTAAACTGATCCTTTGAGGATGACGTCTTTGAACTGTATGGACTTTCCTGATGTTTGATTTTGTCTAGAAAAATGTTTCAAAATCCATCACACTGTACTAGCTAAAAGTATTGTAGTATTTATATATATATTATTTAAATAAGGTTGAACAAAGAAAGTAATTGGTTGAATAGTAACATACAGGGTGGTTCGTCACATTTTGCCTTTTAGATTTACGTCATTATTATTATGTATAGCGAAAAATGTTTCATTTGAATTTGAATAGTTTCGAGGGAGATATACATTTTG
>NW_017090968.1:0-430 GCF_001483705.2 Eufriesea mexicana
AACATAACCGAACGCAACATAACCGAAACTAACGTGCCGCGACCACAACTTCTTGCCCCCACACAGCCAAGCAGAACACATTATTGGAAAGTACAACGCAAATGTCCACAGAATACCAGTGTACATCAGTAGGGTCAAAGCGACCAAAGCCTGAGCCAAGCAGAACCAAACATAACCCAACGCGACGAAACCGATATTGCTGCCCCGCAGCCAAGCAGGACACACTAGAGATCAGTAGAGCGCAGAGGTCCACCGAATAGCAGCGTACAACCAAATAGTTAGAGCTACCCTAGGAAAACTTAGCCTAGCCCAATCTAACAGGACGTAACGGGACCGAACGTAATTCGCCGAGGCCACTATTGCTGTTCTTCCCAGAGCCTAGGCGAAAATATCAGAGCACTGTAGGACGCAGAAATACATCCAACAGCGG
>NW_017090969.1:0-430 GCF_001483705.2 Eufriesea mexicana
CTTATTTGTCGGTTCGACTTCGGGATTGTAACATCTAAACTTTCGTTGTGCGCGTTGGGGGTGGAATCGAAGTGAGGTTGGGGATGGCTATCCCAACCACACTCCACCCCTTTAAATAATTTACTAATAGTTTTTCTGTTGTTTTCAGCTATTAATTTTTTTTTATTTACAGGTTTTAATTATTTTTTCTTTTTTTTAGGTTTTAATCATTTTTCTTCTTTCAGATTATATTTTTTCGTTTTTTATTAATTTTTATTTGCCATTTCGAATATTTCGTACAATATTCGAATATCTCGTCGTTGGTTTGTTTTGTCTCATCGTTGGGTTCTTTATTTCTCATCATTAGGTTGTTTATGTTTTATCATTGGATTGTTTATTCCATTTCATTGATCATTATGGTTTATATTTGTTTCGCTTTTATTATGTAACA
>NW_017090970.1:0-430 GCF_001483705.2 Eufriesea mexicana
AAGATGGCGACTCCAATGTTACATGCAACGAGTGTCGGTGATTTAACGTTCTGTATGTTCCTGGAGGGATTCACAACACGGCCTCTACGGGTGTGGGATTGAGATACTCTCAATCAGTGCGTTGTCGGAGAATACTCAACGGTAACTACTATTCGACCCAGGAGTGCAAGCTCCACATGTCATCCTTGGCATGGGTGGGGCCTTTCTAACATCCCTACCGGCTCTGCAGGCCGACGTCCGAGCTAGAAGGACGCAGCTCACCCGCCGAGACGCCAGCGTCTCTTGCCTGCGACCTAGGCTCCTACCACTGCCCCCGCGAGTCCAACCCAAATGGTCGACGCCGGAGCGGATTAGCCGCTCCGGGGGCTCAATGTCAACCCCCGCGGTACCAGTGATCAGGCCGTACTGGTCATACCTGTCGTGGGATTAA
>NW_017090971.1:0-430 GCF_001483705.2 Eufriesea mexicana
GATAACTTTGACTTTCGCACTATACACTGATGTTCGGTGAATGTCTGCGCTCTACATTACTCTACCATTCTGTGCTCGTCCCTGTGGTGGCCAGAAGGAGTGTTCGTGGCGCGACAGTTTGCGACTGGTTACGTTTGGTTGGGTGAGGTTGGGATAGGTTTGGCTACGGTGGTTTCGAATTTTGTGCTATACCCTGCAATTCGGTGTATTTCTGCGCACTGCTGCGATCTAGTATGCTCCGCTTCGATCTGTGGAGGCTAGAAATGGTTGCATCGTCGCGTCGGGTTAAGTTAGGTTGCGTTTGGTCAGTTTAGGTTTGCTTGGGTTTGGTTAGGGTAGCTTTGACTTTTGTGCGCCGCGCTGATATTCTATGGACGTCTGTGCTCTAATCTACTGTATCATTTTGCGCTGGTCTCTGGGAACGTCAGCA
>NW_017090972.1:0-430 GCF_001483705.2 Eufriesea mexicana
GATATAAAACGGTGTAATACAGGATGTAAGGAAACGCCACTGGCCTTGTAATCAAATTCGATAAGGAATGCTCTTCTGCATGAATGCATAACGCGACATTTATTATAATTAAGAGACATTCCATTTATGCGTCACCAACGCTCCAGATTCCAAAGATCCAGCTGCATTTTAAAACAATCACGAAAGGAATGGATAGTTTTAAAGAATTTAAAGTCGTCGGCAAAGAGTAAGGAAGTACAATATCGAAACACTCTGGGAAGATCATTAACGTATAGTTTGAATAACAAAGGTCCCAAGTGGGATCCCTGTGGAACTCCCGAGGATATTTTTGATCGTGTTTACCATTTGGGAACTGAGACTCGCACTCTACATCTTGTGGCATAGGAGGGTGTGTTGGATCGAGTCGAAGGCCTTTCTGAAATTAACGAAA
>NW_017090973.1:0-430 GCF_001483705.2 Eufriesea mexicana
TAACATAACGCAACCCAACGTGCCGATACCACAATTGCTGGCCTCCCCAGGGCCAAGCAGAAAATAATAGAGCACAGCAGAGCGCAGAAATCCACCGAATAGCCGTGTGTAGCACAAAGGTCCTAGCTAACCTACCCTAACCTAACCAGACGTAACGTAAGCAAACGTAACGTAACCCTACCTAACGTGTCAAGACCAATATTGCTGGCATTTCCAGAGCCCACCAGAGCGTATTAGTGCTATGCGGAGCGCAGAAGTCCACCGGATAACAGTGCTTAGAACAATAGTCAAAGCTATCCTATCCTATCGCAACCAAACCTGACATAACCAGACGTGACCTGATTCATCCTGACGTTGGGAGGAGGCTGTTGCTGGCATCCCCAGAGACAGGCAGAATATACTAGAGGACAGTAGAGCGCAGAAATCCGCC
>NW_017090974.1:0-430 GCF_001483705.2 Eufriesea mexicana
AATTTGTCTGGAATTTACAAAATCACAGTACTGTAGCCGTTGAATCACTTTGTTCACTGATGACGCGAGTTCATAACAACCGTTATACAATCAAAGTACGGTGCTGCTATGGCTTGAGATTATTGCAATTGACTATACCGATCTTACCACATCCACCAGCACAGCAGTGTAGCTGTTGGATTAATCTGTTCAATGATGGTACATATACTGCAGCAATTCTAGGACAAGAAGAGGCAGATGCACTATCCCTCGAAATATGAACAACTGACAACACATAACAGAGCAAGGCCATCACCACAATGCTGTAGACGTTGATTCATTTGTTCACTGATGATGTAATTTCAAAGCCAAATCCGTGGTAATCCGTGTATAGTATGGTAATTGCTATGGACACTTGGAATTGACAGCACAGGGCATAGTACATCCAACA
>NW_017090975.1:0-430 GCF_001483705.2 Eufriesea mexicana
TTAGGTTACGTTAGCATAAACTTGGTTGTATTACGTTTGGATGTGTTCGGAGAGGGTAGCGTTGAGTTTTGTCCTCCACACTGTTATTCGGTGGATTTTCGCTCTATTCATTGCTCTCCTATACTCTGCTCGACTCTGGGAAGCCAGTAAAAGTAGTCCCGGCATGTTAGCTTGACTTGCACCGTGTTTGGTTATGTTACGTTTGGTCAGGGTAAGAGATTATAGCACAGAGTTTTTAGCTATATACTGCTATTCGGTGCACTTCTGCGCTATACTGACCTCTAATATGCTCTGCTTAACCCTGTGGAGGTCAGCGATAATGGCCTCGGCTAGCTGGGTTTTGTTAGGTTACGTTTGGTTATGGTACGCTTGTTTGCGTTAGGTCTGGATAGCTTTCACTTTCTTGTCATAGTCTGTTATTCGGGGCATT
>NW_017090976.1:0-430 GCF_001483705.2 Eufriesea mexicana
AATATTACCAATCTCCATAATCACAGTACATTCTTCCACTTCCATTCAAAGACTACACAAACTGCAACGAGGATGTAGTGAAAACACTAAAAGAACAAAGTAAGAAGAAAGAAAAATTGGTAAAATCACGTTCTTAAATTCAATATTACCAACTTCCATAGTTACAATACATGCTTCCACTTCCATTCATAGACTACACAAAGACAACAAGGATGTACTAAAAACGCTAAAAGAACAAAATAAGAAGAAGGAAAAGTTTTTACAATCACGTTCTCACACTCAATACTGTGAGTGTTGGTTTCATATGTGTGAATGCGAATGAGGTTGAATAAGTGAAACTCATTTTCGATGATATAAATATAATATGTGCGAGTGTACCCTAGTATGAATGATGTTTGAAAAAATGTTTAGAAGAATGTGCCAGAATAAG
>NW_017090977.1:0-430 GCF_001483705.2 Eufriesea mexicana
TTCTAAATGTATCAGAGATTTGGATGTATTATAGATGACGAGTGGGTGTACTGGTGTGGACATCTTTGGATTTGTGACATATAGATTTGGGTCTTTGGTTTATTGCGAGAGTGCATGAATGGATGCTGGGTACTTTTTAGATGTATTTGAGATTTGTGTGTATTGTAGTTGATGAGCGAGTGTATTGCTGTGTACATTTTTGGATTTGTGACATTAGATTTAGATTAGGTTAGGGTCTTTGGTTTTTTGCTGGAGTGTATGAATGTATGCTAGGGTTTTTATAGATGTATCTGAAATTTGGGTGTATTGTAGATACCGTGTGGGTGTATTGGTGTGGACATTTTTGGATTTGTGACATATAGATTTGGGTCTTTGATTTATTGCAAGAGTGTATGACTGTGTGCTGGGGTTTTTATACATGTATGTTAGA
>NW_017090978.1:0-430 GCF_001483705.2 Eufriesea mexicana
ACACAACCTAACGCGGCGCGGCCACCATTTCTGGCCTCCCCAGAGCAAAGCAGAGCATATTAGATCGCAATGGTGCGCAGAAATCCACCGAATAGTAGTTTTTAGCGCAAAGGTTATGCTAAGCTTTCCTAACCTAACGAATCGTATCATACACATACGTAAACTGCCTCAAACTAACTTGCAGCTAATTCTACAGCTAGCCTCCGCAGAGACAAGCAGAATATACTAGCGGAAGGTAGAGCGCAGAAGGCGACTGCTTTCCAGTGTACAGCACAGAAGTCAGAGATATCCTAGCTTAACGCAGACAAGTGTAATATATCAAAACGAAACGTAACAAAAGCTCACGTGACGAGCCCACAATTAATGACCTCCCCAGTGTCGAGCAGATTATGGTAGAGCGCAGCAGAACACAGATATCCATCGAGTAGCA
>NW_017090979.1:0-431 GCF_001483705.2 Eufriesea mexicana
CATGTATTGATTCTTTTCATATTAAGAAGATTTGTTTATGGAAAGCCTTACACAGGAATATAACAATTTCTATAGAATATCAGAAATGCAGAATATATTTAATGATTTGCAAGTTCTCTAATTGGACGATGCGGATTAATTACCTACTCTGGAGCTCTTTGAATCGAACAAGAATGAGTCATTTATCCGTTAACCTTCTTGTCTTCTTGATACCATAGAAATTTGTAATTTTCTTGAACAAACTCATTTATATGCGCACAATTTAGATGTACGAATCCATTGTGTTAATGATTACATAGATTTTTAAATATATATGTGTTGGGATATGTGAAACAAGTATGCATGGGATGGAAATATTTAATGAATTCAGGTTATCGTAATGAATGAGTATGCGTGTAATGATTGATGTGTTGTGTGAATTGAGTATGTAA
>NW_017090980.1:0-430 GCF_001483705.2 Eufriesea mexicana
TTCCCAGAGCCAAGCAGCACATACTAGAGCACAGTGGAGCGCAGAAATCCACCGAACAACAGTTTGAACCACAGAAGCCAAAGCTGTCCAAACCTAATCCAAGCTAACATATCCTAACCAAACGTAGCACAGCTCAAGCTAACGAGCCGAGTCCACTATTTCTGGCCTCTTCAGAGTCGTACATATTACAGTAGAGCAATGCAGAGCGCAGAAATTCACCGAGTAGCGGTGTACAGCTCAAAAGTCGAAGAAGTCCTGACCAAACCTCACGACCTGACCCAACCAAGCGTAACCTAACACAACATATCGTGCCACGGCCGCCATTGCTGGTCAACCGCGGTGTCGAGTAGGGCACAGTAGAGCAACGAAGGGCACAGAAATCAACCGTATAGTTGTGTATAGAACAAAAGCCAAGGACATCCTACCCGAC
>NW_017090981.1:0-431 GCF_001483705.2 Eufriesea mexicana
AATTGTAGCCGTTAGTGAATGAACCTGTCCAACGCCGACAGTACTGCTGTGATTGCTGTACTCAGTACTCTGCTGTCAATTCCATGTGACGCCGGAGACATTCGTCCTGCCTTTTGCAATGCTGGAGTTGCTATAAGATGAAAATCGTTACTGAACAAGCTAATCCAGCGGCTGCAGTACTCTGCTGGTGCATGTACCAAGTACCCTGCTGTCAATTGGAAATATCTCATGCCATCGCGGTAATATGAATTCCTTGTTCCAGTATTGCTATGGAATTTTCACCATTATTAAGCAAAGATGTACAACGGCTACATTACTGTGACGATGGCTGCACTCATTACTATGTTGTCACTCGCTAGTACCTCGACGGACACTGGATCTGCCTTTTGTCATATTAGAACTGCTATAAAATCAAAATCGTGATTGAAAAG
>NW_017090982.1:0-431 GCF_001483705.2 Eufriesea mexicana
TTTCAGTTATTACCATATGGTCTTCACTTAAGCTAAACAAGCATATTAACGTTGCGTGTAACGTGATATCACCATTTTCGAATTCAGTATTGACACTTCTTGGGTCTCAATTTGTGAACTTTACTCTCATGGTTGACATTGTTTCTATATTATTATCCTGATAGTTCTATGTAAATTACTCGCAGATTTACCATCGATGTAATTGATTCGTTTGGCTCGACTATCTATCGGTTGGTACGTTTTGCATACGAGTAACCTTTATCATTGCTAATGTATCAACATTGCTTCGTCTGGGATATTCATTACAGATTGTTATTCATCAATTTTATCATTGTCATCACACCTATCAAATAACTGTAGGTTACTTTACATTGTTACACATATTACTACTAATTTTCGGGAGCAATTATAGTTTATTCCAAGTTTGCGCA
>NW_017090983.1:0-431 GCF_001483705.2 Eufriesea mexicana
GTTAGGATATTTACGGCTTTTGTGCTATTCACTGCATTGCGGTGGATATTTGCGCTCTGCTGTGCTCTTGTATATTCCGCTTGGCCCTGAGGAAACCAGCAATTATGTTCTCGGCAAGTTGGGTTGAGCTATACTACGCTCGGTTATGTTGCATTTGGTTGGGTTAGGATAGGGTAGCCTAGAATATTGTGCTATACACTCCTGTCTGCGGATTTCTGCGCTACAATGATTTCTAATATTTTTTGCTTGGCTCTTGGCTGGCCGGCAATAGCGGTCTCGGCACGTTAGGTTTGGTTGGGTTACGATTGATTAGGATAGGTTTTTTACGTTAGGTAATGATATCTTCGACTCTTGTGCTCTTCACAGAATTGCGGTGGTTTTCTGCGCTCTACCCTACTCTAGCATATTCTGCTTGTCTCTGTGCAGGCCAG
>NW_017090984.1:0-430 GCF_001483705.2 Eufriesea mexicana
GTATGGATGGGTGGTTGCATGGATGGATGGATGTATGGAAGGATGGGTGTATGGATGGATGTACGTATGCATTGATGGACGTATGGATGGATGTACGTATGGATGGATTAGGGTATGGATGGTCGAATGTACGGATGAATGGATGTACGGAAGAATGTATGTATGGATGAATTAAGGTATTGATGTATGTATGAATGGATTTATGGATGTATGAATGGATGGATGTGTATATGCGTGGATGTATGGATTGAGGGATGAATGGATGGATGGAGGTGTGGATGGAATGATTTTTGAATGTATGGATGCATGAATGTTTGAATGTATGAATGGATGGATGTATGGATGGATGGATTTATGGATGTGTGGTTGTATGAATGTATGGATGGATGGAAATATGGATGGATCGATGTGTGGAAAGATGGATGTACGG
>NW_017090985.1:0-431 GCF_001483705.2 Eufriesea mexicana
TAACGGAACGTATTCTATCTCAACATATCGTGCCGCCACCACAATGTCTGCACACCCGAGAGTCGGGCAGAGTAGAGTAGAGCAATGTAGATCGCAGAGATCCATCGAATAGCAGAGTACAGCGCAAAAGTTTAAGCTATGTTATCCTAACGGAACCAAACGTAACATAACCGAACGCATCCTAACTCAGACTAACGTGCCGAGACCAATACTGCTGGCCTCCCCATGGCCAAACAGAATATGCTACAGCACAGTAGAGCACAGAAATCCACCGGATAGCAGTGTATAGCACAAAAGTCAAACCAGTCCTATCCGGACCTATCATAACATAGCCAGGCTAAGAGTAAAATAGCTATCCAAGCGTGCAGAGACCGCTACTGCTGCCCTCCTCGGAGCCAAGCAGAACAGATTGGAGGAGAGTAGAGCGCAGT
>NW_017090986.1:0-431 GCF_001483705.2 Eufriesea mexicana
ATTGGCCTCGCTTCTATTTTCTTTCGTGTAATTAATCCGTTTCCTCTTGGGTTTATGGTTAGACTAATATATTCTCCTTTCAGCTCTCAGGTACCTCAAGATTTAATCTGGAAGCCTGCGTAGGACAACTAGGGATGAGTGCATTTGGACACAACTGCTTACAAGATAGAAGACATTGATGGACGACGAGGGACGCTTGCGTTCATAGCTAAGTCGTTATAAATAGTTTTAGGATCGATTACAAGGCTAAGATCCACGCGCGCGAAATATGTAGAAAGGTTAGCTACATAACTTAGAGCGATGCATCTATTCCAAATTCTTTCCCTGTTACCCCTGACGTTTACCAAACAGATCATAGTTGTTCTCCCGTTAAGCGCGACCGTCCTTAAGTACCAACTAGCGTACGCGACGTACTTCCGTGTACTGGAATA
>NW_017090987.1:0-431 GCF_001483705.2 Eufriesea mexicana
AAATAAAAGAGAGGAAAGAAAAGCTCGATGCAATGAATGCTACGACAATGTCAAGCGTGCCCTATGTTTCTCGAATAAGAACAAAACTTCAGCCCCCATTAACCCTTTGCATTCGAGAGGCGATTCTCAGTCGTCATTTAATCAGATTCTAAAGATCGTTGTTAATTAATATTTCGAATTTAAAATTGCCCAACGATGCGTGCAATATCGAGGTAAAATAATTCCACGTCTTGAAATTAATTTACACTTTTTATTTACCATTTCGAAAATATCGTCGACTTTATGGCAGAAAGTCTTCGAATTACTATGTTTCTGGAACGAAAAAATCGCCAAGTGCAAAGGGTTAAGGCACTTTGATTGCCATGCAATTTCTATATGATACGCTCATGGGCCCACAATAAAATTTCCAATATTCTTAGGATATAATGACG
>NW_017090988.1:0-431 GCF_001483705.2 Eufriesea mexicana
GCATGATAGGTTGAAATAGGATACGTTTGGTTAGGTTACGTTGGCTCTGATTTTATCTTTGTAGCTTGCACTTTTTCCCTGTACACTGCGATTCTATCGATTTCTGCGCTCTGCTCTACAATATTACGCTCTGCTAGGCTCTATGGAGGCCAGCAATACCGGTCGAGGCCAGCTAACTATGGATTGGTTACGTTTGGATGGGTTAGGTTCGGTTGGGATAGGTTAGGATAGTTTCGTCTTATGTGTTCAACACTGATATCCTATAGACTTCTGTGCTCTACTGTACTCTATCATATTCTGCTTCTCTCTGTGCAAGCCAGCAATAATGGTTGCTGCACATTACGTTTAGTTACGCCACGTATGGTTATGTTACGTTCGGCCTGGTTATGTTAGGGTATCATTGACTTTTGTGGTATACGCAGATATTCGGT
>NW_017090989.1:0-431 GCF_001483705.2 Eufriesea mexicana
GTAGGGTCACTCAACAGAGCGTGCCGCGAACACTGCTGCGCGACTCCCAAGAGCCAATCAGAATGCAGTAAATCCGAGTATTACACAGGAACCGGCCGAACAATGGTGTATAGCACGAAAGTCGAGGCTATCCCAAACAAACGTGACCTGACATAACATAATCCAACTTAACATAATGCATGCTGACGAGTCTGGGGTACTAATACTGGCCTCCCTTGAGCCAAGCAGAACATATTGGAGCATAGCAGAGCGCAGAAACCCGTCGAATAGCAGTGTATGGCACAAAAGTCAAAGCTATTCTTTCCTAACGTAACCAACCGTAACGTAAGCAAACGTACCTAAACTCAGCCTGACGTATCCAGACCACTACTGCTTGCATCGCCAAAGCCATGCAGAATACACTGGAGCACAGTAGAGCGCATAAATCCGCG
>NW_017090990.1:0-431 GCF_001483705.2 Eufriesea mexicana
GTGGGTTTATGCGCTCTACATTGCTTTAATATATTCTGGTTGGCTCTGGGGAGGCCAGTAACTGTGGCCTCGTGGCGTTAGGTTGAGTCCGGTTACGTTTGGTTTGGCTATGCTATGTTATGTTTGGTTAGGCTAGCTTTGGCTTTTGTGGTGTACAATGATATTCGGTCGATATATTCCCTCTGCACTGTTGTAGTAGCGCCTGCTTGTCTCCGGGCAGACCAGCAGTAGCGTTTGCTTCACGTTTGGTTGTGTTAAGTTACGTTTGGTTTGGTTAGGTTTGGTTGCGTTTGGTCGGGATGGCTTCGTTTTCTGTGCTATACACCGCTATTCGTTATATTTTTACGCTCTACATTAACCTACTGTAATCTGTTCGACTCTGGAGAGACCAGTAATAGTGGTCTCAGCGTGTTAGTCTGAGGTATGTCACG
>NW_017090991.1:0-431 GCF_001483705.2 Eufriesea mexicana
CTGCTGAAGCTAACTCTACTGCAAAATTCATTTGTTATTCATCCAATTGTGTTTTATTTGAATGACGTTTACATTAATTACATTCATTGTTATGTGTTCTAACCTCCTTATTCTGTTATATCAAATAACGATTTGTAATAATAATTGTATGGTTATTAATATATTTTTAATTAATTCTCCATAATTATACCACTTAGTAATAAGACTTATATTTAATCCAATGTGATTAAGCTTATGAAATAAGGTTTACGTTAAATGGTCCTGACAAGTAGTGTTATGTTGATTAATATAATATCCAATTCCCATTTCTAATGGCATTTTAGGTATTAATCAAGATGTGTTACTGTAGAAAACAGTGTTATTAACATACCAATAATGTGACTAGTAATGTTTAGAATATTTGATATTGATAATTTTGCTCTATCTGTGTG
>NW_017090992.1:0-429 GCF_001483705.2 Eufriesea mexicana
AGGAGGGAAGACTCTATTGGCGTGCTATAGCCATTGCAGTGCTATAGAATCTGGCTGCAAAACACAAATATATTGATATTTGCGACTTATACCGCGGTGAGCTACCTTTTCCGCATAAATAATGAAGAAAGATCCTAATGGCGTGCTATAGCCATTTCAATGCTTTAGTATCTGTCTGGAAAATCCAATTTTACTGTCATTTTCGATTAATATCCTGGTGACCTACCTTTCCTGCTTATATAAGGAGGAAAGATTCTATTGGCCTCCTATAGCCAATGCAATCCTGTAGAATCTGGCTGGAAAATTTAATTTTTTTTACGTTTACGACTAATATCGTGGTGAAATAACTTTCTTGCATAAATAAGTATGAAATACTCTATAGGCGCGCTATATCCATTGCAATGCTATAGAATCTGGCAGGAAAATTCA
>NW_017090993.1:0-431 GCF_001483705.2 Eufriesea mexicana
TATGTGTGTTAGGCTACCTATGGTAATATCACGTTTGGTTTGGCTGAGATAGTAAAGTTTTGACTTTTGCGCTATACACAGACGTTGGGTAGATTTCTGCATTCTTCGTTGCTCTAATATGCTCTGCTTGATTCTGTGGAGGACAGCAATGCTAATGTCCTCACCTAATGTTCTGTTAGGCTACGTTCGGGTGGGTTAGGTTAGTACATGTTGGGAAAAGGACTTCTTCCACTCTTGCGCTATACACTGCAATGCGGTGGACTAATGCGCCCTACTGTGCTCTAGCATATTCTGCTTGGCTCTGTGGAGGCCTTCAGTAGAGGTCTCGGCACGTTAAGTTGTTCTATGGCACGTTTGGTCTTGTTACCTTTGGTGAGGTTGGGACAGGATGGTTTAGATGTCTGCCCTATAAACTGCTATCCACGTCTTTC
>NW_017090994.1:0-431 GCF_001483705.2 Eufriesea mexicana
CATTTGACTGTTGTGCTATACACTGCTATTCGGTCGATACCTTTGGCCTGCATTGCTCTACTTCCATCTGCTTGAATCTGGAGAGGCATGCCATAGCGGTCGTTGTACGTCTGGTTGAGATGGGTTGCGTACAATTTGCTTAGATTAGGGGAAGTTTGGTTAGGGTGGCTTTGACTTTCGCGCTATGCACTGCTATTTGTTGGCCTTCTGCGCTCTACCCTGCTCTGGTATGTTCTGCTTGGATCAGGGGAGGCCAGCAATAGGTGCCTCGTCTCGTTAGGTTTTGTTATACTACGTTTGGCTAGGTTAGGAAAGAGTAGCTACGACTTCTGAGCCGTACACTGCTAAACGGTGAAATTCCTCGCTCTACTCTTCTCTAATGCACCCTGCCTTGCTGTGGGAATTCCAGAAATAGTGTTCGCGGCACGTCT
>NW_017090995.1:0-431 GCF_001483705.2 Eufriesea mexicana
TTAGACTTTTCTGATATACACTTCGATTCTATGGTTTTCTACGTTCTTCTGTCACTAATGTGTCCTACATGGCTCTGTGGTGGCCAGCAATAGAGGTCGAGGCACGATAAGTTTAGGGAGGTTACGTTCTGCTATGTTAAGTACAGTGAGGTTATTAGGGGATAGCTTCGTCCTTCGTGCCGTATTCTGCTGTTATGTGGGTACCTGCGCCCTAGAGTTCTCCAATATTTTCAGCTCGGCTTTGGGAAGTCCAGCAATGGTGTTCTCGGCACGTTACGTTGTGTCAAGTTACGTACGGCTAGGTTGGGTTAGGACATGTTTGGTTAGGATAGCTTTACCCTTTGTGCTGCGCACTGCTATTCGGTGCATTTCTGCGCTTTGCTGTGCCCTACTATACTCTGCTCGCCTCTGGGGAGGCCTGCAAAAGCGGT
>NW_017090996.1:0-429 GCF_001483705.2 Eufriesea mexicana
TCAATAAAATTGTATTTTCCAGACAGGTTCTATAGCATTGCAATGGCTATAGCACACCAGTAGGAGCTTTCCTCCTTATTTATGCAAGAAAGTTAGCCCACCACGTTATTAGTCGAAAACGTCACTAATATTGAGCTTTCCAGCCAGATTCTAGAGCATTTCCATGGCTATGTCAAGCCAATTATATCTATCGTCCTTATTTATGCTAGAAAGCTGTGCCCCCATAGAATAAGGCGAAAATGTCATCAAAATTGAATTTTCCAGTCATATTTGGTAACATTGCAATGGCTGCAGCACGCCAATAGCATTTGTCCTCATTACTTATGCAGGAAAGGTAGCGCTCCACGATATTAGTCGAAGATGTCTATAAAAATGTATCCTCCAGAAAGATTCTATAGCATTGCAATGGCTCTGGCACACCACTAGAGT
>NW_017090997.1:0-431 GCF_001483705.2 Eufriesea mexicana
GTGCCTCAGAGCACAGTAGATCACAGAAACTCACAGAATAGCGGCGTACAGTACGAAAGTCAATGCAACCCCAAACCAACTTAACCTAACATAGCCCAACCAAACGCAACCCAACCCAACCTAACATCCCGAGAGCGTTATTGCGGGCCTCCCCAGCGCCAACCAAAATATACTACAGCACGGCGTAGCGCTGATATCCACCGCGTTGCAATGTATAGCACAAAGGACGTATGTATCATGACAAAGCCGACCTAACCTACCCGAACGGAACGTAACGTATCTCTACCTAACATGCCGACACCAATATTACCGGTCACTTCAGAGTCAAGCAGAACATATTGGGGCGCAGTAGGGCACAGAAATCAACCGAATGGCGGTGAACGTCACGAAAGTTCAAGTTACTCTGTCCTAACACAAACAAACGTCATATG
>NW_017090998.1:0-432 GCF_001483705.2 Eufriesea mexicana
AAAAAACAGGGGGGAAATAGAAAAAGAAAAAACACGGTGGAAAAGGGAAAACTCGTGGAATCGCGGTTAGCACGTTCGTGTTGGTCGAAGCTATTCAGTCGTTGTTCCTTTTACCTCGTGCAAGCGCGAACGTCCTTCCGCGTGATTACGGAATCTCACCTGTTGCCGGCTATTACTTCTGCCGCGGATTACGTAACAATTATTACGACAATCGATTACCATTTTATCGAGGTCATGGATGGATACTGGAATCGATATAAAGCAGATAGCTTTGCCGCGCGCGGATAACCACCCCGTCTTTCATCGATTCCCGCGTTCAGCAGCCCCGGATTACGTACCTTCGCGAGTAAACCCGTGTACTTCCTCCAATAGCCCATCGTGACGTGGTTATCGTGAACGAGTTTCGTCGATGCCGGTTATCTTTTGGCGGGA
>NW_017090999.1:0-432 GCF_001483705.2 Eufriesea mexicana
ATATTAAAACGTAATACTGAAATGTTATACTTGAATATATAAATATTTGTTATAAAGTAGTTATTTCTTTTTTGTATTTATATTCTATATTACCCTTAATTTCTGTGTGCGTGTGGTATATGTACGTGTTGCAGAAGAAAATCCAACAAAGTTTAAAATAGATAATAAGGAGTTAACGGTTCAACGAAGTTTTATTGAACAAACGCGAGAAGAAGTTAAGGTAATATTTGGTGTTTATGCCTATTGACTATTTGATATAATATTTCTTAACTGAGTTGTATGATAGTATATAAATCAATTTTATTATTAAATTGTTGCAGACTATGAAGGACAAAATGAATTTGAGTAGGGGTCGCGACCGCGATAATACAGCGAGGCAGGTTTGTTTTAATTAATCATTTTCTAAGGTATAAAATATAATATAATATAATG
>NW_017091000.1:0-432 GCF_001483705.2 Eufriesea mexicana
ATGTATGAATGTATGTATTTATGAATGTATGGATGTAAGAATGTATGGATGTATGCATGTATGTATGAATGGACGTATGGATGTGTGGACTTATGGATGTGCGAATTTATGGATGTACAGGTGTATGGATGTATGGATGGATGGATGGATGTATTGATGTATGTATACATGTATGGATGTATGTATGGATTGGTGGGTGGAATTATGGATGGATAAATGTATGGATCGATGGACGTGTGGATGGGTGGATGAATGGATGGATGAATGTATCGAAGGGTGGACTAATGGATGGATGGATGTTCGGATGGGCGGATGTATGGATGCATGAATGTATGGATGTCTGGGTCTATGGTTGGATGGACTTATAGGTGGGTGGATCGATGGATGTATGTACGGATGTGTGTATAGGTGTATGTATGGATGTATGGATTT
>NW_017091001.1:0-431 GCF_001483705.2 Eufriesea mexicana
ATGGCAGGATATATGGATGGATGGATGTATTGATGTACAGATGAATGGATGCATGAGTGTAAGTATGAATGGATGTATGTATGTATGTGTGTATGGGTGTATGCATGGGTGGATGGATGTGTGTACGGATGTATGTATGGATGGTTGGTTGTATGGTTGGGAGGATTTATGGATGTAAGGATGTGTGGATGAATGGATGTATGGATGGGTGGATGGTATGGTGGATGTATGTATGTTTGGAAGGATGAATGGATGTATGAAGGGATGCATGTATATATGTATGGCTGTATTGGTCAATGGATCTATGGATGGATGGAGGTATGGGTGGATGGATTTGTGGATGTATGCATGTATGAATGTATGGATGCATGGATGGGTGGATGTATGGATGGATGGATGTATGGATGTATGTATGTATGGACGGATACATG
>NW_017091002.1:0-432 GCF_001483705.2 Eufriesea mexicana
GACACCTATACTCGGCCGACACCTTCGTGGCCAGGCTGTACGAGTATATCCGCTCAGAGGTGCTCCCTATCACGACCGCTCTCTCGTATTTCTTCGCCGTCCAACGCTGGAATTCGTCCATTGTCCTTTCTCTCTGCAACGCAACGCCACTTTGCGCTATGTCCAGCTGGCGGCTCTGAGAGATGGTCTAATTGAGCGGCTTAGGGAAATGTGATGTAGCAGAGAAGAAGAACAGAGAGAGGGAGGAAGGTGACAGAGATTCTTCAGATTCGAGCAAATCGTGGATGAAGTCCAGGTTTCAGGACAGACGAGATTGGATTTGCGAGGTGCGCTATGAGCAGACCAGGTATGTGGGTCTGATGGGTTGTAGGGTAATGGGTTCATCTTCTTTGATGTAATTGGAAACGTGGGTTATGTGGATTTTTGGTATTC
>NW_017091003.1:0-432 GCF_001483705.2 Eufriesea mexicana
AATATTATTTGTATTTCTTTTATGTTCTTTTCATATTTAATATTGCGAGGTTTCAGTTCATAAAAAAAAAGAGAAACAGTCACACAACACCATAACAGATTATATCAAATAATACAAAATTTTTCACTGCAATTTTGTCCCATCTTCAATAAGAACATAGATTTACTATAATCCGTTACTAGACTCATCTTGTATACTAGATATAGACATAATATTAACTACAACTATGAGATACTATAGTTACATAATTTTTACACAGAAAGAAATGTACCTAACTCAAAGTAAACCTTATATTTGTATATTATACAAGGTGAACCAAGTAACGTGACCACCTGAATTATTCAGTTATTGGAGAAACAATAAAAAATTATTTTATCCTTTAATCTGATTTTTGATAAATATACTGTATTATTGAAAAGAGAATTTGTCAGC
>NW_017091004.1:0-431 GCF_001483705.2 Eufriesea mexicana
AGCTTTTCTGAACGAATAAGTAGGAAAGATCCTTTTGGTTTGCTATAGCCAATTCATTGCCATAGAATCTGACTGAAAAGTCCAATTTTATTAGCATTTTCGACTAATATCGTGGTGAGCATGCCTTCCTACATAATTAAGGAGGAAAGAACCAATTGGTTTGCTATAGCCATTGCATTGCGCTAGGATTTGCCCGAAAAGTGCAATTTTTTTAATTTTTCGACTAATATCGTTGTGAGAAAGCTATTCTGAGCGAATAAACAGGAAAGACCGTATTGGTTTGCTACAGCCAATGCTTTGCCATAAAGTGTTACTGAAAAGTCCAATTTTATTGACATTTTCGACTTATATCGTGGTGAGCATGATTTTCTGCGTGAATAAGGACGAAAGATACTATTGGTTTGCTATAGCCAATGCATTGGCATAGAGTC
>NW_017091005.1:0-431 GCF_001483705.2 Eufriesea mexicana
ATCGACTACTATCGTGGTGACAAAGCTTTGTTGCATATATAAGGGGGAAAGATTCAACTGGCGTAATATAGTTATTGCAATCCTATAGAATCTGCCTGGAAAATTCACTTTTATAGACGTTTTCGGCTAATATCGTGGCGATCTAACTTTCTTGAGTAAATGAGGAGAAAAGATTATATCGGAGTGCTATAGCCACAGCAGTGCTACAGAATATGGACGGAAAACATAATTTTATTGACATTTTTGACTAACACCGCGATGAGCTAACTCTTTGCATAAATAAGGAGGAAGGATTCTATTGGCGTGCTATAGCTATTGAAATGCTGTAGAATATGTCTGGAAAAGGCAATTTTATTAACATTTTCTTCTAATATTGTGGTGAGATAACCTTCTTGCATAAATAAGGAGGAAAGATTCTATTGGCGCGCTAT
>NW_017091006.1:0-432 GCF_001483705.2 Eufriesea mexicana
ATTAACGTCCATCGAGTGTATTTTTATTCGATTTTTGGACTCGACGTAAAATTAGCTATCATTTCATGGATGTCTATACTGATTCTTCCGAACGTGCTAAAATAAAATAAAGATAAAGATTGGAGGGTGGAATAATAGCGACTCGAGTTGGCTCGCAATTGGTCGAGCATCGAAAATTTTAATCAGGCAAGGCAAGGATTCTTGCACCTTCGTAGAAACAATCGCGAGGGCCTGGGGTTTACGATTCTTCTAGTGGATCAGAAGGGAAACTTTATTTTACATTTGCCAGGATGGGATCGGAGTTAACGTCGATCGCGTTTATTTTTATTCGATTTTTGGATTCGATGTAAAATTATCTATCATTCTATGGATGTCTATACTGATTCTTCCGAACGTGCTAAAATAGAATAAAGATAAAGATTGGAGGGTGGA
>NW_017091007.1:0-432 GCF_001483705.2 Eufriesea mexicana
TACCGCCGAAGATTTAACTACCTATTCCTCTGACTGATATTATTCTGACGCATAATGCATATTATTAATAAATAGTTTGAGAGAATTATATTTGAAATAATTTGATATAGAACGCAGGCTTGAAGCTTATATTTGAAAGTTAAAAGTGGGGGCAATTTTTATAGTGAAAATATGGATTCAACCTAAAGGCTCTTAGTTAACCACGCCAGTAAGTACCAGTGCCAGGATTATTTCCCAGATTATAGAATTAGATTATATTAAAACAAAAGTTTCGGAACAAAACATTACTAACCGGTTGGTTAAGAAATAAATCTTCACGTGTTCATTTTGTAGCTGGTTTCATTCTTCACTAACTACAGAATCCATTCAACAGAAACAGAATTTGGTATATCAACTAATATTACGTTAAGCATAATTGGTACTGCAGAGGAT
>NW_017091008.1:0-432 GCF_001483705.2 Eufriesea mexicana
GAACCTAACACAACCTAACGTGCCGTGGCCGATATTGCTGACCTCCCAGGGACAAGCCATGTACACTAGAGCACAGTAGATCGCAGAGATCGACCGTACTGCAGTTTATAGCACGAAAGTCGAATATACCCTGACCAAACCTAACCCAGCCTAACTTCACCGAACGTAACATACCTAAACCTAACGTGCCGCGTCCACTATTCCTGGCATCTCCAGAGAAAAGCAGAATACGATGTAACACAGTAGAGCCGGGAATTTCACAGTATGGCAGTGTTGAACACGAAAGTCAGAAATGCCATGACCGGACCCTAACCTAACACAACCATAACAAGTTAATCTAACTGAACCAAACGTGTCACGACAAGTATTGCTAGCGCCCACAGAGACAAGCGCAGCTTTATAGAGGAGAGTAGGCAGCAGAAATCCATAGAA
>NW_017091009.1:0-432 GCF_001483705.2 Eufriesea mexicana
AAAAGTGGAAAGGTAAAAGCTATCCAAGCAGAACACATGCTAACGTAACTTAAGCATACGCATCCGAAATCAGACTACCATGCCGCGGCCACGATTTCTGGAATCCCCATCGCCAAGCAGAACATACTTGACAACTGCAGAGCGCCAAGACACGCACCAAAAAGCATTTTATGGCCCAAAGTCAAAGCTATTCTAACCAAACCTTAACCAACCTATCCTAACAAAACGTAGCATAACGGTACCTAACCCGCCGAGATCTCTATTCTTGGCAACCACATTGCCAAGGAGAGTATAGTAGATCACTGTAGAGCGCAGAAGCCCAGCGAAAGGCAGTGGGTGGCATGGTTGTCAAAGCTACAATAACTACGCCACCCTAAGTTAACATAATCGAACCCAACATAATTCAACCTAACGTGCCGCGGACATCATTCT
>NW_017091010.1:0-432 GCF_001483705.2 Eufriesea mexicana
ATTTAAAAATAATACTATTTTTATATTTAAAAAATTATCGTCTATATTGATACATTCTACGAGACACGAATATTAAATAAAAATAGCAATTTTTGTAAGAAATTTAACAATTTTCTCCAGTCCATACCAGGTTCGGATAATCGAGATTCACAGTATTTTTATTTGTGAAGAAACTCACTTACTGCATTAAATATTCATAAATAATAAAAATCTATTTTAATTATTAATATATCAACAAAATATCTCCTAGAACTCCATTCTTTTTAAAATTCCATAGATTTGATTTTTAAGGCAGTAGATAAATTAAAAATTAAATAATTATTGGGTTAGCAAGAAAGTATTTTCGGTTTTTTAGTGTGAAATAAAATACAATTTTTTCTATACAGTAAATAAAATTTTAATCGGTCAAATATCTTCCATTCTATTCGATGA
>NW_017091011.1:0-432 GCF_001483705.2 Eufriesea mexicana
AACATACATTGATAATTCTAGAGTGGCTTAGGAACTTAAATCACCAATGAACAAAGTAACACATCGGCTACAGTACACTCATGATGGCTGCACTGGGTACTTCGTTGTCTAATGTTTATATGTCGTCTGATGGTGCACCTATGAATTTTAATTCTAGAACTCCGCTTCTATTTCCCTCAGTGAACAACATAGTCAAATGGCTACAGTGACGTCGGGGGGTGGGGGGGCTGTATTCAACACTATATTGCCAATTATCAATATTGCTTCGGATAATTGAACTGTACTTTGTCATCCTAGGACCGATACAGAAAGCAAATCATCATTGAACACATTAATCCAAGCCACAAGCGTACTATTCATTGACTATCCTAGAATGTCAGCGGAATTTGAATCGTCAAAGAAGATGTTAATGCAACGGCTAGAGTACCGTTA
>NW_017091012.1:0-432 GCF_001483705.2 Eufriesea mexicana
GTTCCATACGTCCATTGATCCATACATCGATCGATCCATACATCCATCCATCCATACATCACAACTCCAATCCATCCACCCATCCATACATTCATACACGCAACAATACATACGTTAGTACATTCACCCACACATTCAACCAAGCATACATACATACATACATCCATCCACCAATCCATCAATCGATCATTACATCCATACAAACATCGATACATACATACATCCAACCATACATCCATACACATATTAATCCATACATCCATACATCCGTACATGCATACATTCGTACATCCATACATTCATACACCCACACATCCATACATCCATCCATACAACCATTCACGCATACATCCATCCATCCATACCTCAATCCATCCATTCATCCATCCATCCATCCTTCCAGGCATCCTTACATCCGTACATCCGTCCATC
>NW_017091013.1:0-432 GCF_001483705.2 Eufriesea mexicana
GGCTTCGTGGTGTACACGATTATTCGGTGGATTTCTGCACACTACGTTGCAGTACTATATTCAGCTTTACCCTGGTGTGTCCAGCAATAATGATCGCAGGTCGTTGCGTTGAGTTTGGCTTCGCTTGGTTAAGTTATGTTTGCCCGGGCAGGGGTTTGGGTAGCATTGACCTTTCTGCTATACACAGCGATCCTATGGATTTCTGCGCTGCACCCCCTCTTATAGGTCCTGCTTGTCCCTGAGGGGGCAAGCAACAGTGGTCGCGACACCTCAGGTTGAGTTATGTTATGCTTGGAAATGTTACGATTGTCTGTGTTAGGAGGCGCTGTTCTGACCTTTGTGTTGTACTCAATTGTACGGTGGACATCTGCGCTATACTTTTCTCCAGCAAATTCTACGTGCCTTTGGAGAGGCCAGCAACAATGGTCTCGG
>NW_017091014.1:0-432 GCF_001483705.2 Eufriesea mexicana
GTGGTGAGAAAGCTTTTCTGTATAAATGGGAAGGAAAGATTCTATAGGTTTGATATAGCCATTTCATTGCAGTAGAATCTGTCGGAAAAGTTCAATTTTATTGACTTTTTCGACTAATGTCGTGGTGATCATTGTTTTCCGCATCAACAAGAAGGAAAGATCTTATTAGTTTGTTATAGCCATTGCATTGCTTTAGAATCTGGCTGAAAAGCTTTATTTTAATGAAATCTCCGAGTAATATCGTTGTGTGCAGGCTTTTCTACATATACAAGCCGTAAACAATATTTTGGTTTGTTATAACCATTGCAATGCAATAGAGTCTTACTGAAAAGATCAATTTTATTGTCATTTTCGTCTAATATCGCGGTTAGCAAGACTTTCTGCATAAATACGTGGACAAAGATTATATTGGTTTGGAACAGCCATTGAATT
>NW_017091015.1:0-432 GCF_001483705.2 Eufriesea mexicana
AACATAAACCTTTACGCTTTAACCCATTTGCATCCAGGCGCGGAATAATCCACGAATCACGACTGTCACCTATCACCGAGCGCGGAATATTCCGCGAGCTGTGACTATTTTTCATTACCAGTCACTGAATAGTTTTCGTATGCGATAAATCACGTTTGATCCCTTTTGTGAGCATCTCGCCTACATCAGTTCATTATATTCATAACAAATTTAACTTTTGCTTTATTTTATTTTATTTATTATTTTATTTGTAAAATAATTTTTATTTTATTTTTTCTTTATATAAAAAAATGTAAGGTGAGATGTTTACGATGTAACATTGTGTACCTATTGTTTTAAAAAGTACCATGTTAAATAAACTGCATGAACAATTCCGAAGTCATTTACTGCACATACGACCGACCGCGCGCGGTGATACGGGCCAGTCGTCGG
>NW_017091016.1:0-432 GCF_001483705.2 Eufriesea mexicana
CAGTATGTCACTGGAATCCACCAGTTAAAAGTGTACAGCACGAGAGACAAAGCTATCCTGACCGGAAATAACCTAACCCTTTTTTTCTCCTTTTCACATGGGGGAAATCGTCCAAAGACACCCGGCGCCCTTAGGGGAGGGGACGGGATTATGTGGGATTTTTACCGATAAAACCCCCACGATGGCCATCCCTTCGCATTTCGGTGCCTCCTGGACTTCGCGGCGACGCAATTGCCAGGACGACCCCGCGACGCAACCGCAGTTCCCTCCAGGCGCGACGGGAGATCGCACCCGAAACGCTCAAGTCCATGCGCGCAAGACGGTTCGATTACAGGCAGACACAACACGCATAACACCGCACCGCAACGCACGCTCGCCCTGCGGACGCCGCGCGCCCGAACCACGGACTCTCGCACACGCGGGCCTCCACAC
>NW_017091017.1:0-432 GCF_001483705.2 Eufriesea mexicana
CAATCAGTCGATTTTATCACTTTTACTAGTTTCGTCGTCGATTTTTAGGTCTAGCTTCCACGTTACAAGTAGTATTATAGGTTCCTAAGCAAGCAGTACTGTATTTAGACATAATTCGTTGAATTAGATCACCGAATAGTGATAATTTTCAATGTTGAATTCGCATTTCTTTTCGTGGATGAAGGAAGAAAATTGGGAAAGTGGACTGACAATCAGTTAACTTTACTACTTTTACTCGCTTGCCACCGACTTTTTGGTCCAGTCTCCACGCCACCAGTAGTTATCGAGGTTTCTAAGCATGCATTGCATACTTAGACATGCGATAATTGGGTGAATTGGGTCACCGAATAGTGATAATTTTCGATATTAAATTCGCATTTATTTCCGTGGATGATGCAGGAAAATTGGGACAGTGGACTGACAATCAGTCGA
>NW_017091018.1:0-432 GCF_001483705.2 Eufriesea mexicana
GTTAGGTTGGTTCAGAATATCTCGGACTTTCGTGCTCTCCATTGCTATTCGGAGGATTCATGTGCTCTACTGTGCTCTAATATGCTCTGCCTTGCTCTGAGTAGTTCAGCAATAGTGGTGTAGGCACGATGGCTGTCGCTATGTTCGTTTGATTGTGTTTCGTTTGGATACGTTAGGATGCCATAACTGCGACTTCTGTGCTATGCACTGCTATTCGGCGGATTTCTCCGCTCTTGGATGCTCTACTATACTCTGTTCGACTCTGCTGAGGCCAGTAATAGTGGTCTCGGGCCACTTTGCAGTGTTAGGATACGTTTGGCTACGTTGCGTTTTCCTGGGATGGGTTTGGTTAGATGAGAATTTCGTGGTACGCACTGATATTCGGTGGATTTCTGCGCTCTATGTTGCTCTACTATACTCTGCTCGGCTCTC
>NW_017091019.1:0-432 GCF_001483705.2 Eufriesea mexicana
CTGCTGGCCCCCCAAGATCTAAGCTGAAAATATTAGGGCACTGCTGGGCCCAGAAATCCACCTAATAGCTGACTATAGCACTGAAGCCACAGCTATCCACTTCAAACATACCCAAACGTAACATAACCAAGCGTAACCTAACTCAACTTGTCGTGCCGCAAGACCTATTGCTGTCCTCCGAGGAGCCAAGGAGGACACGATAGTGGAGAGTGGGTCGAGGATATCCATGGAATCGCAGTGAATATCAGTAAAGTCATAGCTACAAAGACCAACAGAACATAACGGAATATAGCCTAACTCAACCTAACTTGCCGAGGCCACTATTGCTGCCATCCCCAGAGTCAAGACGGGCATACTACGGCACAGTGGACTGCAGAAATATACCCAGTAGCAGCGTACATCACAAATATTGAAGCTATCCTAACCAAACTT
>NW_017091020.1:0-432 GCF_001483705.2 Eufriesea mexicana
CGTGCCGAGACCGCCGTGGTTGCCCACCCCAGAGCCAGGCAGGCCGTACTAGAGCACATTAGAGCACAGAAATCAAACGAATAGCATTGTTCAGGAAAAAAGTAATTGATATCCTGCTCAAACTTAGCCTGAACCAACCTACCCGAACGTAACCTCACACAACGTAACGTGCCGAGACAACTATTGCCAGCTTTGCCAGAGCCAAGCTGAAAGCATTAGAGCACTGTAGGGCGCACGAGTCCACATAACAGCAGACCATAACACTAAAGTCATATGTATCCTCTCCTAGCCTAGCCGACCGTAACCAAACCGAACGTAACATGACTCAACATATCGTCCAGAGACCGCTGTCGCATTCCTTCCCAGAGCCAAGCTGAAAGCGCTAGAGCACATCAGGGCGCAGAAATCCACCTAACCGCAGAATATAGCACT
>NW_017091021.1:0-432 GCF_001483705.2 Eufriesea mexicana
AAAGAGCTGAAGAAGTAAAAGATGAAGTATTAGAACTTTTTACGGAATTAAATGCTAACGATGAAAAATTAGATGTTCCAACACTTTATGCGATTAGTAAACAAGGTATTGCTCAATAAGGATTGGATCAACCAAGTGAAAATTATGTTCCATTATATGAAACAATTATTATACGCGCTAAAATTTCTAAATTCGTAAAATTTAATGAACATTTACAAATGCAAATTACTTCAATAGATTACGATAGTTTTGTTGGTAGAATTCGGATTGGTTGATTATTTCACGGCACTTCCTCTGATGGACAAGAAGTAATTGTTTTTGGCGATTATGATTTAGGAAGAAAAGGAAAAATTACATATCTATTTGTTTATCGTGGATTAAAACGGGCAGCTGTTATTAATACTGCTGCTGGTGATATTGTTTGTGTAGCGG
>NW_017091022.1:0-433 GCF_001483705.2 Eufriesea mexicana
TTTTCGCGGGAAGATGCTTTGTGCTTGAGATAGCCATTTGCCAAAGTATCGATGTAGAATATCAGACAATGTCTTATATTTACTAATATCAATGATGCAAATTCAAATATGTTTCTGTTATAAAAATAATAAAGTAAGAAGTACTTATTTTCCACTACAGAAAGCTTACAAATTAATAAAATTAATTATTTAATTAATTATAAAATTATACTTTGTAGTAATATATAGTAGTGAAATATATTTTATAGTAATGTATTAGTTACGAAATTTGATACATAAGCAATGACCAATTTTATTGAACATATTTTTAAAAAATTCTATGAATGCACAATTAATAACGTGTGAAAGCATTCTTAATATATAATGTGTATGTATAAGTTATATAAATTCGTAAAATTTGTTAAAAATTTGCTTTTTGTAACTTTAAAATGTT
>NW_017091023.1:0-433 GCF_001483705.2 Eufriesea mexicana
TTTGTGCGCAATACTGTGATCTAATATTCTCTGCTTTCCTCTGAGGAGGCTACAAATAGTGGCCTTGGCACGCTAGGCTCAGTTATGCTGCGTTTAGTCATGTTACGAGGATTTGGGTTAGGTTAGGGTAGGTTTGTCTTTCGCGCTGTACACTCATATTCGGCGGAATTCTGCTCTCTACTGTGCTCTACTATAATCTGCTCGAATCTGTGCTGGTCAGCAATAGTGTTCTAGGCACGCTAGGTTAAGTTACATTAAGTTTGATTATGATAAGTTTGGTTAGGTTAGCATAGAATAATTTCCATTTTTGTGCTGTACTCGGATATTCGGTGGATTCCTGTGCTCTACGTTGCTCTGCTATACTCTGTTCGTCTCTCGGGGGGCCAGCAGTAGCGTTTGCCGCGCGTTAGCCTGAGTTCTTTTACCTTTGTTA
>NW_017091024.1:0-432 GCF_001483705.2 Eufriesea mexicana
TCCGCCCATACATCCATCCATCCATACATCCATACATCCACAAAGCCATACATCCATAAATCCTTCCATCCGTTCGTCTACCATTCGATGCATCCATCCATCCATACATTCATACATACACACATCCATACAACCATCCATCCATACATACACCCATCCACACGTCCATCGATCCATACATCTATCCATCCATACATCCATCCATCCATACATTCACTCATCCCCACATCCATTAATCCATC
The DNA here is from genome assembly GCF_001483705.2 of Eufriesea mexicana. Lineage (NCBI taxonomy): Eukaryota > Metazoa > Arthropoda > Insecta > Hymenoptera > Apidae > Eufriesea > Eufriesea mexicana. The sequence goes on from NW_017091024.1 coordinate 243, forward strand.
CATCCATACATCCATACAACCATACATACATCGACACAAATATCGATACATACATCCATACATCCATCCATACATACATCCATCCGTTCATGCACACCTCCTTCCATACATACACCTATCCATACAACCACACATCCATACATCCATCGATCCATACACATATCCATCCATATATCCAACCATCCATACG
>NW_017091025.1:0-433 GCF_001483705.2 Eufriesea mexicana
TACGCCACGAAATAACATCCGAATAACATTCCGAACTACCCTACGCCAAGAAATAACACTCCAGAGTGCCATTTATCGCGAAATAACATTCCAAAGTGTCACATGCCTCGGAATAACACTCCGAAGTGTCACACGCCACGGAATAACATTCCAAAGTGTCACATGCCACGAAATAACATTCCAAAGTGTCACACGCCACGGAATAACATTCCAAAGTGTCACACGCCATGGAATAACATTCAAAAGTGTCAAAATCCGCGGAATAACATTCCAAAGTGTCAAATGCTACGGAATAACATTCCAAAGTGTCACATGTCACGGAATAACATTCCAAAGTGTCAAATGCCTCGAAATAACATTCCAAAGTGTGAAATGCTACGAAATAACATTCCAAAGTCTCACATGCCACGGAATAACATTCCAAAGTGTCAAA
>NW_017091026.1:0-433 GCF_001483705.2 Eufriesea mexicana
TGTCTGCCTTTTTTGACATTTTTGTTTTTTACCATCATCAGTAACCTTTACCATTTTCATACATCAAATTTCATGTCTACTGGCATCATTATTAAGCATATATAATCCTGTTTCAACTTGTGGAACATATCCATAATGATCTGCGTATTAAATATTAACTAATAAGTCACTACTTTGAAACTTAGTACGATCATGAGCTGAATCAGGAAGCGTATATGCATACGTTTTACCTTTAATAACAATTACACGACCTTTTTCATCTTCAAACTTAGTAGGTTTCAAGAAAATTGCGCCATCTTGTTGATAAGTACTACCTTACATCTCGAATAGTTTGATTAAATTAGAAATAATATTTTCTTTCGATAAAATTGATTCAGAAAATCAAATAATAATTTTGAATTTAACTTTTCTTAAATGTTTCTTTATTTCTGAA